>NW_025920414.1:35000-114154 GCF_902686445.1 Sciurus carolinensis
CAATAAACTGCCTCTTGCTTTTGCAGCCAGGGATCACGTGAGTTCTTCCTTGGACAGGGGGTCTGAGGGTCTTTCAATACAAACTTCTCCCAGCAGGAAGAAGGGGGCCATGGCTGATGTTCTTAAGTTACAAGAAGTGAGCGCACCCTACATCTTTTATAGGTTAAAGTCTCTTTTGTTCTCCAGTTCTCTCCCCCCTTATCTCTCCTTCCTGCCTACGTGACTAGGCCTGGTTTTGCATTAAGTGAGAAGCCATGGGCAGGGGGAAGGCCAAGGTGATTCAGGCAGGTAAGGGCCCAGGGGGCATTAATTAGCAGTTCCATGCTTGCAGTCCTTGATAAAGGCAGGTAAATTTGGTAATCAATGGGCTCTGGAGCTCCTTGACATTCCATTCTTCCAGGGGCAGCCGCCAACTTCCAGAGGCAGATGGCTTCATGGCTTCATTTCCTCGATTTGATCCGATCCCCTATTTCTACACTAACTACCTGTCCTTAATTCTGGCTTCAACATGATCTGAGTACAGTGGAACACACCTGTCATCCCAGTCTCTCCAGAGGTTAAGGCCAGAGTATCCCAAGTTCAAGGCCACCCTGGGTAACTTGGGTAATCTGGGTAACCCAGAAACCCACCATTTAAAAAAAAATCTGTGGATGTAGCTCAGTCATTGATTGCTCATAGTGTACATCCACCCCCAAACATAATAAAATAAAATAACATGAGTCAAAGAAAAATCATGATGAAAATTAGACATTTTTTTAAAGTGAACAGAATTTTGAACTGAACATTGAATAGCTGAATGATAATAAAAATTTTTTTTTTGAGGAAAGCAGATAAAACTGATAAGGTGGAAGCATTAGAGCCCCAGAGTTCCAAAAAGAAGTCTGAGGGAATAAAGAAAGCAACTCTTCATTTGATGAAGTAAAAAAAAAAATACCCAAAAAAGTAAACCCAAAGAAAATATGAACTTGTAAATTCACATAGGTAAGGAAGAAATATCAACATCTATCTTCCACAAAGCCTTGAGCAGATGGGGCTGTGGGTGGGCATAGAAAAGGGGTAGAGCAGTGGTCAAGGAGGGATGGAAAATTGGACAAAATGTCCATTTCATCAACCTGGTAGGCTAGATAAAATAGGTACTTGTGTTATTACTCCTTTATGCCATTTTGAGATTCTAGAGCCACTCTGGGTCTCTACCACTTTTTTGGAAAGGGAAAATTGCATTGTGAAAGACTGTGGCTCCAGTTAGCAGGGAGGGGAAGTAAGGTACACAGAGAAAAAGCAGGTTGGCTTAGGGCATTGTCCGTTGTGATTTGCATAAGTTTCTCCTGGTGCCAATTCAGAAAGAAGACTCTTGGCCCTCCAGTCTGTTAACAGCTGTCGATCTGTGGTGAAGTAAAAGATGGTTTACTATCATAGTATGGCATGGCTGCTGTGTGGCAAAGTCCACCATGGTAGATTGTACGTGTTTCAAAGGTTGGTTTGTAACTCTGCATTTATAATGATGCACTGGCTAAAAGCTGAAAGAAAAGGTTAATTTGAAGAAACCTTGTTTCAGAGCATTTGTTAAATTTGTTTGCAAACATTTAATCTCTGCCTCCTGACACTTCTCAATTACTTGATTTCTTTTGCCTCCTTCTCCTGGCTCCCGTGAACCACATCACAAAGATGGCAAAGACATCCTCAATACCCTACTACTTATGAAAATATCTTCCACACATGCTTTTTTGAAATGGTTTTAAATATATAAATATATGTGTCTTTAAATGCCCCATATCTAGACAAAATCGAAACTCTTTTACTGATCAACATTCCTCCATTCCATAGAGGTAACCACTGCTAACATCTGGTTCATACTTGAGTTTTGGTCTGTACTTGGCATACAGTTTTTTTTTTTTTTTTTATAAATGTGGAAATGCATATACATGCATAGATATATTGACATTCTTCTTCTTCTTCTTCTTATTATTATTATTATTATACCAGGAATTAAACCCGGATGTACTTAATCACTGAGCAACATCCTCAGCCCTTTTCAATAATTTTTTTGTTTTGTTTTTGAGACAGAATCTTGCTAAATTGCTGAGGCCAGTCCTGAATTTACAATCCTCTTACCTTGGGCATACAAGTTACTGGAATTACAGGCATGCACAGAAATTATTGTGTCCAGCAGTTTATTATTTTTAAGATGCCAAATTGGAATCACAGAGTAGCATTGTATTCTTTACATAACATGATGCATGCTTTCTAAATTATTTTTATTAAGATGATATTTAAAGTAAAATTTACTCTTTTAGTGCAAAGTTCTGAGTCTTGGAAAGAACTGACAGTTATGTAACCATCCAAGTAACCATTATATATAGCAGTTCCATAATGCCAAAAAATTGCTCTGTGCTCTTTTGCAGTACATCACTTATGCTTCTTGAGTTGTGGAGTTTTGTTGATGTCATTACATAAGATTTTTAAAAAATGTTTTATTCATGCATTGTAGTCAAACCTCATACCAGGGTTTATACTGACATATTCATGAATGCATGTAACATAATTTGCTCCATATCAATCCTCAGTACTTTTGCTTTTTCTCTCCTCCTCCCTGTCCCACTTTCCTGACTCTATTCAACTAGTCTTACTTCTATTTATTTATTGTTTTAAATTGTTCTATTATACTCATGCACAAAAGCAGAATTGATTTTTAATACATTTATACATGTGCATATCACAAATTGCTCAATTTAATTCCGTAGGTCCTCCCATTTCCAATCCATCCTTTCTCCTACTCAATTTTCTTCATATACTCTGCTGTTCTCCCTTCTATTTCCATGAGATTCCCCTTTTAAATTTTATTTTTTTCTCTATTGTTCCTGCATTATGAAAGAATGTATTTGACCCTTCACTTTCTGACCCTGGCTTATTTTACTTACAATGATAGTCTCTAGCTTCATCCATTTACCAGAAAATTATATAATTTCATAATTTCTCTTCTTTATTGCTGAGTAAAAGTCCATTGTGTATATATACCTTATTTCTTTCTCCACTCAATTTTTGAGGGTCAACTAGGCTGGTTCCATTACTTGACTATTGTGAATGGCAATGATATACATGTTGCTTAGTATGTGTCACTGTAGAATATTGATTTTAGATGTTTCAGATAAGTACTAAGAGGTGTAGAGGTGGGTTACAGGGTGGTTCTATTCCTAGTCTTTTGAGGAATCTCCATGCTGCTTTCTAGTGATTGTACTGCTTTACAGTCCCACCAACCATGCATGAGTGTACCTTTCTCTCCACAACTTTGCCAGTGACTCTTGTTATTTGTATTCTTGATCATTGCCATAAAAACTGTGGTGAGATAAAACCTTAGTGTAGACTTGATTTGCATTTTCCTGATTGCTAAGAATGTTGAATATTTGTTCATATATTTGTGGCCATTTTATTTCTTGTTTTGAAAAATATCTGTTCAGATTATTTGTCCATTTATTGGTCATTTATTTGCTTATTTGGGGGGCTGTTAAGTTTTCTGTTTCTTTATATATTGTGAATATAAATACCCAGTCAAAAGAGTAGCTGGCAAGTGTTTTCTCCCACTCTCCAGGTTCTCTTTTTAAGCTCTTTTTTTTTTATTAAATATTTTTTTTACAGACACATTTTTGATTCATTGTACACAAATGGCATACAACTTTTCATTTCTATGGTTGTACACAATGTATATTCATGCCATTCATGTAATTATACATATATATAGGGTAATACTGTCTGTTTCATTCTACTATTTTTCCATCCCCACCCCCTCCCACCCCTTTTACCTCTACACCATCCAAAGTTCCTTCCTTCTTCTCTTTCCCCCACCAACCCTCATCATTATATATTGTCATGCATGCTCTTATTTTTCCACTGTGCAGATATTCAGTTTGAGGTGATTCCATTTTATTTATTTATTTATTTATTTATTTATTTATTTATTTTTTGCGGTACTGGGGATCGAACTCAGGGCCTTGTGCTTGCGAGGCAAGCACTCTACCAGCTGAGCTATCTCCCCAGCCCGAGGTGATTCCATTGATCAATTATTGGTTTCACTTCTTCAGTTTGAGGAGCAAAAACAGACCTAAAATTCATATGGAATAATAAAAGACCCAAAATAGACAAAATAATACTGAGAAATAAAAGTGATGTGGGTGGTCTCACAATAAATTGTTCAAATTGCACTATAGAGCTATACTAACAAAAACAGTGTAGTATTGGTATAAAAACAGAAATGAATACTGATGGAATATAATAGAAAACACAGAGACAAATACACATACAGTCATCTTGTCCTTAACAAATTTTCCAGAAAACATATGTTGGAGAAAAGATAGCATTTTAAACAAATGATGCTGGGGAAACTGGGTATCCATATGTAGAAGAATAAAGCTAGATCCCTATCTCTTTCTCTTTCTAAAAGTCAATTTAAGGTGGTCTAAAGACCTAGGAATTAGACTGGAAACATTGGAAGTGCTAGGAGAAAATATAGGGTCAACACTCCAACATAGTGTTGGCATATAGGCACCACCCACCTTATTTTAATGTATAAATTGAAAATTTCTTTTATTAATTTCCCTTATGTTTCCTGCTATATAATGCAGTTTCTTTGGTCATGCAGACTACATGTTCAAGAACAAAACAATAATTTTCAGTTTTCTTCATAGGAAATACCTGTTTTTCTAATTATTTTCTGTGTACTTCCTTAAAAACCCAATTCAACACACGTAAACCCCATGGCCAAGTTTCTTAATCCAAAGAGGCAGAATTTCATTTCTATCACTTCTTATCATCAACATCAACACTCCTACTACCACTGCCAACAAAAGAAGTTGCTGAGTAAGCAAGAGAGGTGGCTGTGTATAGTTTTTGTCAAACCATATTTCATTATTACCTTCCCCCCAAGGAAATTTTTTAGACTTTTTAATCTACTGATCCCCACTTAACAGTGGAATGTGAACATTTTAATATTATAAATGTTGTCTATATCTGTGTATATACTATAGTCCTATGGAGTCTCCCACACCATTTCAATATCTGACAATTTTGCCCCAGTTTACCTGTTTTGAGACACTTCTTTACAATGCCACATCTGCTGAGAATGCAAAGTGTATTGTGATTAGAGGAAATCTGAAAAATCCCTTCCTCCTCTGTGAATCTCCTGGTCCAAGCTAAAAAATCTGTCATAAGGGGAGGCCCAGCCTTAATGGGACGTCTACAGAGCTAACCCAAGTATAGATATGGAGTAGTGCTCAGGTCTCTACACTTGGAAGGATTTTTATACCTCACCCATGCTCACTATCTTAGAGAAATTCATATTTCTACCCTTCTTTATCTTCAGAGGTCCTCACCTTCCTGTGAGGTACAAGCAGTTCCATCTTTCCATGAATTATGTTTTCATAAAAGATAAAAGAATCACTGACTTCAGACAGCTTCTGCTTCCAGTCCTGCCATGAACCTCCTCTGAGGAAAAGGTAAGGGGCATCAAACTGAGCTCCATGCTGCAGGATGAATACAGGGAAAATACATTAACCCTCATAGCAGAAGGCGTCCTGGCATATTTGCTACAGATTGGCCACCAGCAACTCAAAGTGCTGAGGAGGCAGGTTGTCTCCAGGCTCTGGCAGTGGTACTGGTAAGTAACTTCTTAGACATCTGGCTCTATGTTTACAAGCAAGTGTTTTGTAGTCACACTCATCCATGAAGAGAGGACAGAAATACCTCATCCAAAGTGTTGTTATGAGATTAATTGTCAGGGACCAAGAAGAAGTTCTCATTCTGAGAACATTCTGACCTTTACGATAAGCAGCAGCGCCCCTCCCCCCTCCCGGCTGATAGTTCTGACAATATGGCGCCTATGGCGCCGTCCCTGCTTCTCTTCCGAGATTTCACCTTCCCGCCAGCGTGAACTTCACCTTCCGGCCGGCGTGAACTTGCACCCTATCAGGAGCCCAGTAGAAGGGCACAGCCAACCAGCCTGCACCTCGCCATACCTCTCATTCCCTCAGCATAAATACCCGTGTAAATAATAAAAATTTGCAGCTTGATCAGAATTCCTGTCTTGCTGTCACTCCCTGTGTCTCTTGTCCCTTTCATTCCTTCTCTCTTAGGTTCTCCATCCTGCGTTGATGTCCTGCGGGTCGGGACGATTAATTCCAGGTACTAACATGAGGAGCCTAGAGAGGGACCCTCTAAATAATCTGTTTCATAAATTTGGCTATTTTTCTTAGGAAACTTATGTGACTCCTGGTCTGCCAAGGCAGACCTTTAATTAGATTTCAGGTCTGAATCACCTTGAAATCCTTTTCTAAAACTGCCATTCAATCTTCCATTTTTGTGGAAACAGAGCTTATGTTTCAAGATCATTCAAGTTATTAATTCATATTAATATGGGCTTCAGAAAATGGATAACACCATTTGGAACCAAACCTGTATGCCAGTATCTATTGCCCCTTCATGCTACCGGCAGCAGACATTATCAGATATTTTTTTCTTTATTGTCAGTGTGATCTTTTTTTTTCCCAAACTGACACATTGGAAGAGTTGTCCCAGATGCTCATTAAACTTAGAGATTCAGTGTGTCTTCCCCCAAAATTGCCATATTTAACAAATAAGAATATATATAGGACATCCAGCTAAGTTTGAGTTTCAGATAAACAAAATGATATTGCATGTGAATAAAAATTATATGCTGCTCTTTGGTGTACAAAAATTAGCTTAGTTAAATGTAATCTGATGGCCTTATATATGTGGGCCTTTTTGAAAGAGAGCCAAGGTAATTTAATTAGTTGCTCTACCTGTTCTCAGGAGATGCCAGTACCAGTTGTCATACTTTGAGGGAGTTCTTTTGATGTTCCAGATGGTTGGAGCCTCCAGATTAATACAGCCACCACTTGGATCATAAAAGGCCCAGCTGGATCAAGTCAACACAAATTCCTGTGAGATAATCAATATTTATTGTTTTGAGTTGTTTGTTAAACAGAGATATAATCCCAAAATATGTGGGTTTGTGAACTTTACCTCTTGTAGTCTGTCACCATTGACTGTAAAGGGGATTCTCTTTTCTTGAAAAGTGGAGGAGGGGGAATTGTTATAATTTCAACTGTAGTTTACCTGAGATTTTATGTGTGAGTTTTCATTTTGAAACATTTCATCAATTTGTTTTTGAAGGGATTTCAATGGGAAATGTTTTTAAGGTTTTCACTCTTCTCTTAGAATTTATATAGTAATTTCAATCCCCATTTATAAGATGACCCTTCAAGTATAATTGTGCTTGTTAAGGGAATAAGATAGTGCTGCAGTAAGTAGCTCTGTAATCCACACAAAAATCCATATTCTTTGAAATCTGTATGATGTGTGTGTAATAAGAATGAGAGGTATTTTTTTTTTTCACATCAAGATGTATTCCTCAAAGAATGTGTCCTGAAACACTTTGTCATGCTGCTGAGATACCCTTTGGCCAGGAAGGTGCTTTCCTTGAGTACATATGGACAGGACTCCTTCTGGAAATAGCATGTATGTACCCCTTTCAGTTCATGGTCTTTGTGGCTATGCTGATGCAACACAGCTGGGTGAATGAGTCTATTCAGTGCTATGGTTTGTTGACAAGAAGCCCACTTGTCAGATAATCTAAGTCATATTCTCATATGTAGATTATTTTTATCTGTTTTTCTTGTGAGCATTTTTATATATTTATATTTAATTAATGGAATTTTTCATATGTAAGGAATAAAGTCAATATATTGATTTCAATATAATTATTGTCATAATCCTTACTTAGTTTAGAATCCAGACTAAGAAGAGGGTGTATTTGGGGAGGCTCTTAAAGACTCAATATTTTGTGATCAAGACCACAGAAAATCTGGGGAGACAATATCATAGGAGGCAAACTATGGACCTATTGTAAAAACATCCCTGAGAACAGACCAGAACATATGCTGGATAAGGCAAATTATGACCAAAAATTTTGAAGGGAGAAGGTCTAAACAGTGAAATTCCTGTTTTATCTTCCCAACTCTCTTATTAGATTAATGATTTCCATGGTGGAGAAGGAATGAGTGTGTAGAGACTAGATGTGTTTTGTCATGGATCCGTTCCATGTAGAAGAATGTATCAGGAATGCAGGTAAGCATTCCCCAGAATAAACCAATATGTGATTTGAATACCTGCATAAGTTTCAGCTTGCTAAATAATATTCCAGTCCTTCTTTTATGAAATAATTGTGAGATTTCTTAAAAGATATTTTTAAAATAAAAAAAAAAAAGTGTTCCTAGGTATTTTAGTCAAGGTATTAGATAGAGGCATTCTCTTAGTTTTCTGTCAAGAATGGCAAACTACATAGCATGGTGTGTGAATTTTGTATGTTCGATCTCAGAAGGCTAGGTCATATACAAGAGTCCTAAGATACCTTACGTTGCCTCTCTAAAAGATAACACTCCCCTAGGGTCATTTTTAAAGCAAACAAATTCCTGTTAAGATATACATTCTTTGTTTCCACAGCTGGACCAGGATTTGGCTCACTGCTAGTGTACCAGACTAGTTCTCCTCATCGGCACTCATCTTAGATGGTGGCCTGCATAAGGAAGGCATTCTTTACATCAGAGGAAGGGGAGGGGAAGATGTTTTGTAAGCATTTCCAGTGTGGAGAAACTTGCTCATGGTGGTTACCACAGTAAACTGATGTCATCCTGTTGATCATGGTGACCAGGAGGATGTTTTAAGAGATACAGGTGATTTGCTGAGAAAAGCATAGCCCCACCTCCAGGTGTTTGGATGCACTGAGTTTGTGGGTGTCCTGCTGTGGGGGCTGAAACTCCTGGATTGTTGGAAGATAAAGGGACCCCAGGTCAAGATGCTTCATTCTGCTCTGGGACTCAATGCCCACTGACTGGAAAGGGAGAGAGATGTGGGATCCATCTGGCATCAGGCAGTGTGATGTCCTGCTCCAGTGTGTCCTGGACCTACTTTCCATGTTAAATATGGATGAATGAGGAAAAAACAGGCAATGGCCTTCTGTGAACAAAGCTTTCTTCTGTAAAATGGAGGTGGAAATGCTTACCCACAGGCCCAACCATGTGCAAGTACAAAGCCCTGTGGATATTGTGGGATCACAAATGCCTTTAGAAATTCAGACCACTTACTCCCTTTCAAATTTGTACTTAGGGAATAGAGGAGAAAAGGATAAGGAAAAAGTGTGGTGAGCAGTCCATTATACCCTCTGTTTGTTATGATCAATACCCAATAGTATCAGTGTCATTGGGCATTGACCAGTGACTAGTACGGTGCCAGGCACATAGTTACTCTTATAAAACACAGTGATTTCTTATTATTTTTCTTTCCTGGAAGCTGCTTATATGGCTCATATCTGGTGTCTGAAGGAGACAGTTTCTGAGGATGTGGCTCATGATTGCTACTGAAGATCTGAAGGGCAGCAGTGCTTAGGAGATCCCCAACACTTCCATCACTGGTAAGATATAATGCCTGGCTCAAGTGAGTTTACAAACCTGAATAAGGGTATATGGCAGAATAGCACACATGAGATTCACAAATAGCCATGAAGTAGAGAAGTTAATTTTATCTCGTGAGGTTTACCCCAACCCTAACCATAACCTGAACCCTAACCCTAATCCTTTGCCAGTATGTGGTTTATAGTAGCCCTAGAGTCTCATGTTAAAAATGCCTTCTTTGTTTAAAAGCAAGGAATAATTAACTGGGGAAAATGATGGGTAATATGCATTTGCAATTACATTTTTGTGCATTTGCACTACATTTTTTTGCAGTGCTGGGGATTGAGGTCTCACACATGCTAGGAAAGCTCTCTTCCACTCTACTACATCTGCAGTCCTCTTTTATTTTGAAACAGAATTTTATTAAGTTGCTGAGACTGGTCTTGAACTTGTGATCATCTTGCTTCGGCCTCCCAAGTAGCTGGGATTACAGGCACGCACCACCATGCCTGACTGTGTTTTCAGTAACATATTCATATATGCATATACATACACATGCACAAATATATATGTATATATATACTAACAATATAAATTATGATCAGTGATTTGCACATGTAAAATATCCATCTATTTCTCTATATCTATATGCATATATCCATATTCATAGTTCCTGGCTCAAAAACTAGAATTTCTCCTTCCTAAGGCAGGTCACAGAGTGTCTGAGGTTTCTCTGCTTGGACCTGGCCATAAAGAAATTCATGAACATCTCTGGTCTAATAGGTCATATGACCCTCATGTCAGTCAGAATCCTGCCCATATGATGAAGAAAGGACTGCTATACAGAGATGCCAAGAAAAACCTCAACAGGCCTTGCTGTGTTTTTCTACCCAGTCTATTAGGACTAGATCATGTGTTTTTTCAGTTACATTTCTCAATGTTCGTCCATGCTTTGATTGTGTTTATATAATGTAGCCTCTATAAACAATTCCAAAATGCTGGGTTCAGAGACTTTCTGGAGAGCTGAACAGATGAATATTCCTGGAGTGTGACACCTGGAGAGGACATGGAAGCTCAGGCCTCTTCCCCCATGCTTGTCCTATATATTTCTACATCTATGTCCTTTTTAATATTCTTAATAATTAACTGGTAAATGTGCTTTTCTCCATTCTGTGAGTTGCTCCAGCAAGTTAATCGAACCTGAGAAGGGGACTATTCAAACCCTGATTTATAGCTGCTGGGTCAGAAACACAGGCAAAACATCCTGGGTTTGTGATTGGCATCTGAAGTGTGGGATATGTGGTCTTCAAGATTGAGCCCTCATTCTGTGGGCTAAGAACTGAATTATGTGTAAGAACTGAACTTAATTAAAGGATACCTAGCTAGTGTCCAGAGCTGCAGCATTGTTTGCAATAAAAAATAAATTCCATGTTCCAGGGGTCAGAAATGTATTGTTGAGTAAATGTATGGGAGAAAATGCATTTGAGGTCAGTTTTTTCTCTTTCTGCACAGATTATGTATAAGGGGTATGGAAATATAAATTTTTAGGTGTTTCTAACGATTTGAGATTATAGTACTTCTTTCCTGGTGACTGCATATTTTACACTTTTTAATGAAATTTTTTAAGCAGTGTTAGTTAAAATATTAGCTACTAGATATTAATATTTTCAAAAACAAGAATTAATGTTCAAGTAGAATTTTCTCTATTAAATGACACATATAAGTTTTCAGTTGTTTCTTAGGTCATAATTTTAAAGGCAAAATTACCAGAGAGGAGCAATGATACTATAAGGTGGTAGAATTTCCACATTTTCCATATTCAGTGACAAAAATACTAAATCTATTTAGAAAAGAACCTCTAATATTTTTCCTTTTTCTTATTAAAACAACACTACAAATACACAATTTTCATTCACAAATTTCAAGACCAGTAATTTTCCATGTATTCCTCTATAATCTGAATTTGACGTTTTGACCTAAAGTGAAATAAATTACCCAGAAAACTAAGAAATTGTTGGTACCTTAAAAAATGTATCATTGAAAGACTGAGCAGAACACACTACTCCTTAACTGAATCCATAACAATAGCACCTCCTTCTTTGGATCAATTGCAAGGTGGCACACACATGTAACACCAGCCACTTGGACCATTGAGGTGGGACCATTGCAACTTTAAGGCCAGTCTTGAGTAATTTAACAAGGGTCTAAGCAACATTTTGAGACCCTGTTTCAAACTAAATATAGAAAAGAGCTGGGGATGTGGTTCAGTGACTCAGTGATTAATCACAGCAGGGTTCAAAAGCTGGCCAAAAAAAGATTTAAACCCAACTCACTAAAATGTCTTAAAACTGCCAGAAATTTTAGAAACTATATTTTGGCATTTTTAGAATCATGACTTGTAAAAATCATTTTATTATCATTTCTTTTTTTTTTTTTTTCGGTGCTGAGGATCGAACCCAGGGCCTTGTGCTTGCAAGGCAAGCACTCTACCAACTGAGCTATCTCCCCAGCCCTCATTTTATTATAGAGAATTTGTTTATAGCTGTTTAAAAGTTTACTGGAAACTCTTTTTTAAAATATATATATATATATATATATATATATTTTATCAGGTACATTATGGTAATTCTGTATAGGTGTATAATTTGTAGTAATCAGACCATAATAAGTATTTTCATCTCTTCAACTATTAATTGTTTTTATGTATCAGGAATTTTATTTTAAAACATGCAAAAAAAAAGATTATTGGAGAAAAATTGCAGTTGACTCTCAGATCTGGGTGTCTCATTTTTTCTTTGACACTACCTGTATACTATGAAACTTGAAACTTTCATATGGCAGCATATCTATAAGAGTTGCATCAGTAGTTGGAATAGATTTTTTCTTAACCATTGTCCAAATTGTACCAGTTAGAGCAGGTCAGGAAGAAATTAGGTAGCTTATCAGAGATTTTGTCAGTTTGTGTTACCATCAGTGATAAACTTGTGGTTATGAATAAAGGAGTAAATCATATTTTGCCTAAGGTGTTAGACCCATTTCTTAGAGGAGGTAATGCTAAAGCTTTATGAGTAGAGAAACACTTCCTAGGATGAAAAAGCAGTAAAAAGGGGATATGAAAAAAATTTTACATTCCTTTTAAAATATAGTTCATTATTCTCTATCTGCCCATGAATAGTTCCATGTGGCACATGTAAAGAAATAAAAGTTGCTTGTGTATGTAGTGGGAGAAGATGAGGTCAAAGAAAGAGATATCTCAGTTAAGGAGATTGGATTTTATTAATCTACACAATTGACCTACATATCAGTTTTTAGACAGAATATAATTTCTTATAATGCACTATGTAGGAAAGTTTTGTACATGATTGCAAATGAGCTGTTTCTGAGATTTGAATGGATGACGTTTTGTGATATGTTTACACTTCAGAAGTAGACTGAAAGTGCTGCTTCCACATGTTGAAATGTTAGGAAGAACTGTACCCTCATTTTTTGTACTTTGGTTCAACTCAGGTGGAAATTGTTTTAATGGCTTTTAGGAGCGCTTGCAAAAATGTGTTTGATTTTCAAAACCTTTAACATTTTTATCTCCCAATAAAGAAATATTTGTATATGTTAGAAATTGGTTTCCCCATTTTGTTGGGGGAAATCAGAAATATAAATAGTTAATTTACAAAATGTAGAAATGATAAACCATTATCATTTAATTATAAATATCAGCACATATTTAATTATAAATATCAGCACATTTTATAATGAATGCAAATATTAATTATACCTTTAGAAATGATTTTTTATTTTCTTAAACTTTACATCCCTGCTAATATATGTGATCGCAGAATGCTATCCATCTAGCTATTCAGTTAGGTACAGGTTCTGTGAATAGACTAAGTTTAGCAACTGAGTGAATCTCAGTACATTAAATTCAACTGTTTGAATTGAAATACCTCTGTTATACTAAAATTTACAAAAACGTTTTTGGTATATAACAGTCCTTAAGTCAGATCTACTTTGTCTCCTAGTATTTATCCTTCAGAAGTGAATTTTTCCCTTTTAGTATTTGAAGTTTTCAGATTATTCCACTTGGTTAGGCATTTTAAGATCTTTTAAAAAATTAACCATGCTGGGCACAGTGGTACACGCCTGTAATCCAAACAGCTTGGGAGACTCAGGCAGGAGATCGTGAGTTAAAGGCTTGCTTCAGCAAAAGTGAGGCACTGAGCAACTCAGAGAGACTGTGTCTGTAAAGAAAATACAAAAAAATTAAACATAAGTTTTAAAAATATATATATTTTAAAATCAATAAAACTCAAGTATATAGAGAGAAACAGAAAATTCATTTCCTCTTTTGCTCTCTACTCATTTCCTCCCCATACCTTTTATATGTTTCATTACTTTTTTATATGTAACTTTATATGTAATATTTTATACATAAACATTACTTAGTATCCTATTTATTTTTGTGTTTCTCTTTGCAAATATAAAAAAATGCAGATTTTATTTTGGAGCTTTTGCCATAACTAGACAAGATTTTTATCTTTAAAGATCTGTATCGTATTTAGTGTGAATGAAGCATAATTTAGTAAAAACTTGATCCTAGGTTACCCACAGAGGGTGCCGGCCGTGGAGTCGCCCATTGAAGCTGGAGGCCAGACAGAGCGTGGTGCCCCCCACTTGCCCCAGCCACTGCCATGAAGGTCATGGTGCAGCTTGTCACCCAGGCCAGCGTCACAGTTGGAGGGAGCCGGTAAGTGCCATTGGACAAGGCATTTGTGTGTTGCTGGGTATTTCACTGGAAGATACACCAAAGGAACTGGAGCACATGGTTCAGAAGATTTTGAACCTGCATGTGTTTGAGGATGAAAGTGGTAATCACTGGTCAAAGAGTGTGATGGATAAACAGTAAGAGGTGCTGTGGGTCAGCCAGTTTACCCTCCAGTGCATCCTCAAGGGGAACGAGCCTGACTTCCACCTGGTAACACCCACAGAACAGGCAGAGAGCTTCTACAACAGATTCCTGGAGCAGCTTCGAAAGAGCTACAGGCCAGAGCTCATCAAAGATGGCAAGTCTGGTGCCTGTACGCAGGTACACGTTCACAATGATGGGCCTGTGACACAGAACTGGAATCCCCTGCTCCTGGTGCTGCGACCTCAGACTCAAAGCAACTGTCAAAGCTTGAGAAACAGCAGCAAATGAAAGAGAAGACCAGAGACAAGGGCCCTTCTGAATCAAACAAAGAGACAAATTCCCCTGAAAAGAAGACCACAGTGCCAGCAGCAGGGCAGAGGGTGATGTGTCCTCTGAGCAGGAGCCACAGTCCCTGAAAGCAGAGGACTTAGTGCATTACCATTGAGCAGATCTGGATTCTGAAAAACTCAAGTTGATAAGCACCTACACTGCTTTAAGAATTTGGAACTGAGAAGTGAAGAGGGAGATACACATAAGAAATTGGGAATCTACATAACCCTGCAAAAAAGAGAGAACCAAAACAAAGAACAGAAACAAACCCCGAGGACCATTATGCTTCCTGTAGTTGCTGTAATGTGAAGGCAGTGGGTACTGCTGATGAGACAGTGTGCATGGCAGAGGCACACACCCATGCCTGTCCACAGAAGGGCTTCACTGGTTTCCACCATGTCTTGGCTTGCTTTTAGACAGGCTGGACCAACGTCATTGGTCATCAAATCCACTGTGGTGAATTCTGCTTGTCCATGGTGGATCTCCAGCACATCTGTGCTGTCTGTGTTCTTCCAACACTAGCTCATAAGACAGGGCCCATGTTATGGTATAAGGAGAACAACCATCAATGATAATGTCTTGTGTGAAACCTTTGCATCTTGTAAATTTTTTCTTTTTTCTACAAATAAATATTAATTAAATCTAAAAAAAAATCTTGATCCTATTACACACAGTAGATGTTTCCTATATTTTGCCTCTACAATGCCAAATGAACATGAAACAAACTATCTGTATTTCCTACTTGTACCAGTGAATGTATGGTTTTGATTTTGAGAACAAGCATCAATAGAATATAAATTTTCTTGCTCTTTCAACTTGAGAGGACCTAGAAGCAGTGACTTAGTAGCAATAAGCATAACTCACACCTAGATCTTGGATTCTAATGCCATTTTCCTATAAAAAGGAACCAGGCCTTCTTGGCTGATTCTAGAACTGGGGCAGAAGATAAAAAATAAAAGACAAACCTGGAGCATCTTGTAATGCCAAAAGGTTGGAAATACCAAAGAAAAACTGTGAGTGGTCTTTGTTGAAGGGACACAGCCCACTGAAAAACCTCCCAATGAAGGATACTGGGACAAGTTGTGCAACAAAATAGAGTACTACAATGAAAGATAGTAGACTGAGAAAGACATTATTACTCTATGTACATGCATGATTACATGAATGATGTGAATCTACATCGTGTAACATGATAGAAATGAAAAGTCATACCCCATTTGTGTACAATGAATCAAAATGCAGTCTGTAAAAATTAAAATTAAAAAATAAAGTATTATTAAATTATAACCCAAGTATAAAATATTATCCATGAGTTCATACTGACAAAAATAAGTGAATAGGGAAGATTAGATAAATCTCTTGTGCAGAACAAATCCAAATGTTTTATGTAGCTATTCAGTTCTCAAGGAGGTGTTCTCCTAACTCCCTAAGTGTAGGTTATTCTGTGTAACTCCTTTCCCAAGAGTACAGTACGGAAAATTGGGAAAAGAATAACTTGACATAGGAGAAACCTAACACCACTTCAATAATGTGATCAAATTTAGCATTGATGTTTATAAATTATGTTGATAGCATGATGTAATGAGAATTGTACTTCCCCTATGTGGTCTTCCTCCCCCAAAACCATAACCCCAGACTAATTATGGAAAACCAGGAGAAAAATCCCAACTGAGGAACTCTCTACAAAATACTTGAGTGGTACTCCTTAAAGCTGTCAAGGTCATCAAAGACAAGGAAGTCAGACAGACTATTACAGTGAAAAGTAACCTAAGAAGATGTGATTATTATAATATAGTATGGTAAAGTGGATAGAGCCCAAAACCAGGAATAGTGCATTCAGTAAGAACTAAGAAAATCTAAATAATGAATGAACTTCAGTAAATAATAATGCATTAGTATTTGTTCATTAATTATAAAAATGTACCATACTGTTGTAAAATCTTAATAGTACAAACTGGGTGTGTGCAATGGAAGATCTCTGGTACAATTTAAAATTTTTCTGTAAATCTAAAAAGTTCTAAAATAAAAACTTATTTAAGAAAAGATAAATGCCTCTGTCATTGTGGTAGATACTGCCAGATTGCCATTTTGTGCTATTACCTGGAAGTATATGAAGAATTTTTCCTTAGTGTTGCCTGCTGAATGTGTTGTCACTCAGGATTTTGTCAGTGTGACAGATGAGAACTGGAGTAATTCAGGCTATTGAGTTTTTATATTGAGTTTATCAGTGATGTTGGGTATTTTTTCACATGTCCAAGGGGTATTTAATTATTCCCTCTTGGAACTCTTATGACCTTTTTTTTTTTTTCCTAATAGGTCATTGGTCTTTCTCTTCTTGGTTTCAGGAGTTCACAATGTGGATTGCAATTTGTAAAGGTTGTCTATTTTTTTAATTCAAAACTTTGTTTTCATGCAAAGTTTTTACTTTTATTTGATTGTATAATTTCACCTTTTATGTTGCTAGATTTTGAAATACAGTTAGAAAAGGCTTCATCACAATAAGAGATTAAGGGAATACATTCATATTTTCTTACAGTACGAGTGGTTTCCTTTTCACTTTTAAATCTTAAAGTCGAGGTGATTTAATCCTCCCCATCTTTGGGGTATTTTAAATGCTTTACCATTTCTTTCAAATTACTCTTACATAACGATGCTTGGGTCCTTGTGCTTTAAGTCATTTGTAGTAAAGAAAGATGTCTGTACATTTTCTCTCTCCTTACCCCTTGTCTCTTTGGTACCAGAGTTTGAATTCAGGGGTAGTTGAACACTGAGCTACATCCCCAGCCCTGTTTTGTATTTTATTTAGAAACAGCAGTCTCACTGAGTTGCTTAGGGCCTCAGTAAGTTGCTGAGCCTGACTTTGAACTCACAATTGTCCTACCTCAGCCTCCCAAACCACTGGGATTACCCCCTATGCTTTTGTTTAAGAGTTTTATTGTACTTAGGTTTAGGTCTTTGATCCCTTTTATTTAATTCTTGCATATGGCATAAGGTAAGAATCTAACTTCACTTTTTGCATTAGAATTTGCAATTTTCCCAGCACAATTAATTTAAAAGATTGTGATTTCCCCTTGGAAAAAACTTGACACCCATATTAGAAACCAAGTAGGAAGTTTTACATTGATGCCCTCAGTTCTGTTTCCTTGCTCTATATATGGTCATTTTTCATGAACGTACCATAATGTTTTGATCATTGCAGTTTTTTAAGCTTTTTAATGAGGAAAAGAACAAGCTTCTAGTCTTGTTGATTTTTTTGGCATTGATTTTCTATTCTTTGTTTACTTTATCTCCACTCATTTTCCCTTCTAGTGTTGGTGATTGAACCAAGGGCTTTGCACGTGTCTAGGCAAACACTTCATTCCTGGGCTACATAAATCTCCAGTCCCTACTTAACAAATAACAAAAAAAATTTACTTTTTTTTTTAAGGCAGGGTCTAGTTGAATTGCCAAAGCTGACCTCCTGCCTCAGCATCCTTCGACTGAACATTAGGCACGCACCACTGTGTTGCCTCTGCTCTGTTCTTTGCTTTAGCCTTCATTGTGATAACTTTGGGTTTAATTTTCTGTTAATTTTCTAACTCTACCAGACATATAGTTAGGTTATATATTTGAGATAGTCTTTCAATGCAGGGTTTATGTCTGTGAATTTCCTCTTAGCAGTGCTTTACTTGTATTTCATATGTAATGGTTTTTATTTGTTTTTTATTTATTTATTTGTTTTTATTTGTCTTATAATATCCATTGTGATTTCTTCTTTGGCCCATTGGTTAAGTCTATGTCATTTAATTTCCACATATTTGTGAGTTTTCCAGTTTTCCTTCCACCACTTATTTCTACCTTCATTCCTTTGTGATTGGACTCCAAGATGCTATGTGTGACTTTCTCTTCTTAAGAAACTATTAAAATTTGTGTCATGACCTTATTTACCTTCAGTCCTGGAGTATAATCTGTATGCACTTGAGAAGAATGTATGTTAGGTGGAGTTTTCTATGTATATCTGCTAGCTCTGATACACTAGGTATGTAGTGCTGTTCAAGTCTACTCTTTCTTTATTGAAATTCTGTCTGGTTCTTCTCTGTGGTATTGAAATGTGGTATCGAAGGGTTCAAGTATAATTGTTGAACATTCTAGTCTTTTTCAATTCTGTTAGTTGTTGCTTAATATGATTTCAGTTTCTGTTCCTAGATAGATATCATATCTTCATATTTTTTACATTTTAAAAGTACTGAATATCTTAACACAATGCTGTCTTTATTTCCTCTTACCTTTTAAAAATAATTAAAATCTATCTTATCTGACAAAAATATAACTGACCTGGCTCTTTTGGTTACTAGTCTTATTGAACAACTTTTTATATTTTATTTTAAATTTCCTTGAGTATTTGTATCTGAAATGCATCTCTTATATACAGTATTTACATGATTCAGTTGTTGTTTTAAGTCAATATGCCAATCTCCCTTTAGGTAGAGTTTAATTCACTCATATTTAGTGTTTGCCAATAAGAAAGGACTTATGTCTTCCAGTTCAGAAGAATAAAGTCTTATCCTTTCTATGCCTCAGTTTCTTCATTGTTGACCTTGTATGCATTTAGGTTTGTTTATTTATTTATTTTTGGTAGATCACCATTCTGATTACCTTGCTTTTTTTCCATTTCTATAACATTGTAGTTGATTTTTACAGGTTACTCTGGAGATTACAATTACAATATTATCATTGTATCAACTGTTTGAATAATACCACTCTAGTTCAATAGTATATAACACTCTGCCCTGTATATTTCCATCTATTCTTTATATTGTTGTCATGGATTATCATTTTCTACCTTGTGTACCTGTTAACATTTATATTTGTTGGGTACATTTGTCTTTTAAATCATATATTTAAAAAATAAGAAGAGTTAAAAACCAAAAGTATAATACTACTATTTTTTGTAGCTACCAATGTAGTTATATTTACTATTTACATTTTTTCTTATGTTCTTTCATTTCAGCCTGAAAGCCTTCATTTCTCGTAGGGCAGGTCTGCTGCTAATAAGCCTCCTCCGCCTTTTTCTGGCAAATGACTTTTTCGCTATCATTTTTGGGGGTTGTTTTTGCTGAACACAGACATTTCCATTTTCATTGGACATTTTGTCCTTCTTTACATTCCTATTGCCACCTGGTTTTGGGGTTTCTTCTGAGAATTAGCAATTGATCTTATTGAGAAGTGCTTGGTTATGTTAACTTAATTCTTGCTGATGTTAACACCCTGTGTTTTTGCAATTTGAATATAGTGTTTCATTGTGGATTTTTTTGTATTTACTCTTGGATTTCTTTGAGATTTTAGGGGTTATTTGTGTCTTCCATTGGAGTAGGAAAGTTTGGAGCCATAATTTCATAAAAAAATTTTTGTTTCCATTTTTCTTATCTGTGTTTTGAAACTCCTGTGATGTGTATGAATTTGCACTTGATGGTATTCCAAAGTGTTTCAGGCTCTATTTGTTCTTATTCATGCTTTTGTTTCTGTCTCTCTGAGTTGATGATAATTTTGACTGTCTTATATTCAAATTTCCTTACCCTTTTTTCTGCCTGCTCAAATCTGTTGTTGGATCCCACTAGTGAACTTTTCATTTAAGTTACTTGACATTTTAATTCTGAAAATTTTGTTTGGCTCCTTTTTATAATTTCTTATTAATATTTCTTTTTTTTTTTTTTTTTTTTTGGTGCTGGGGATCGAACTCAGGGCCTTGTGCTTACAAGGCAAGCACTCTACCAACTGAGCTATCTCCCCAGCCCAATATTTCTTATTAATATTTCATATGTTGTTTTTCCTTTTTTTCCCACCCTGTCCATGGAATTCCTTTAGCTCTTTGATATCATTTAGGACAATTGGCTTATTTTTTTAACACTAATTTCAAATTCTGGACTTCCTCAGGAATGCATTCTGTCAAGTGCTTTTTTTTAAAAGTGGACCTGCTTTCTTATTGTTCATTTATTTGTTTTGTAATTTTTTTTTGAATTATGATTAATTGTATTTTAACTGAAATTTGTAAACTTATCTCTAAGACAAAGAACAAATTATAATGTCAGTGCACTTCTGGTAGCAATTTTATATTTTAGGATAATCAAAGCCACATAACAAAAAGTTAAGACAATATCAGGCAAACTCATATTTTGATTGGATAGGATTAAGCAGATATTTATACCTGTTTTTGAAAGCCTGCCTATGCTTTTGTTGCTTCCAGAACTATCACCTCTTATCACAACTGAGATTTCACTAAAACTGCTGACTTTGGTTACAGCAGGCTTCAAGTACCACAGGGAGCTATCTAAATCAGTGCTTCTCCAGGGCCATGGTTCTGAGTCTTTCAACTCATTCTCCGTGCTGCTTTGATGGCTATTTGTTCATATCCCTGAAGTATATTTATTAACTCTAAATATCTGGTGCCTCTGCTGGGTGCTACTAGCATCTTTGTCTTGGATTCTTTTGTCAGTAATATAATTCCCTTGGGAACACAGGGAATCTTGGGAAAATTTTCGATCTCTAGCTTTCTGGTATTCTTCTCTTTCCTCTATAGATTTGCTTCTTCTGTCATCTTTCAAATGGATTCTCTTCTGGTTATCATGTTTGTCAAAGCTAAAGTTGTCTCTCTTAAGCATGTATCATTTTTGAAAGTCTTCACCTCTATCATCCTTAATATGTTCATTAAATTTCTGATCAGGTATTCTTGTATTGTTAGTTTATAAAAGTTTTTTTGAAGATGAATTTAATTTGGTAATGTGTTTGACTTAAATATATCCAAAGTGTCTTTTCCACATGATCAGTAGAACAATTAAAATTTAATGTTAAAATTTTGTGAGATAGTACTTACTACTGTCCTAGGCAACTAAGAGGTTTTAGTGTTTTAAAAATACATTTAACATGAACTGACTTAACCATTATTTTGTTTGTTATTATGAAAATACTTCATGTTGTTTTTCAACCATCACCATTATCTGTCCCTGATAATTCATTTTATCTTGTAAAACTGAAGATCGTACCAGGTAATCAGTAATTCTCATTTCATTTCTTCCCCCAGCAACTACCATTTCTATTTTATTTTTCTATGATATTCATTACAATTTTTGAATTACTTTATATTCTTTTTTTCCTACTGTCTTTAAAATTTAATGTATATTTCACATTTATGGCACAACTCACTTTGTACTAACTTCTTTTCAGATACTCATTAACCACATTTGGCAATTGGCTACAGTTGCAAATAGCCAGACTCTATGCTATAATATATGCTGAATCCATATAAAATTGATCTGTTAGTATGTGATATGAATCATTTCTGTTATACTTTTTTTTTAGAATGCTTTTTCTTTTTTTTTATTGTAAACAAATGGGATACATGTTGTTTCTCTGTTTGTACATGGCGTAAAGGCGTACGATTTGTGTAATCATAAATTTACATAGGGTAATGTTGTTTGATTCATTCTGTTATTTTTCCCTTCCCTCCACCCCTCCCACCCCTCTTCTCCCTCTATACAGTCCTTCCTTCCTCCATTCTTGCCCCCCTCCCTAACCCTAACTCTAACCCTAACACTAACCCCTCCCACCCCCCATTATGTGTCATCATCCACTTATTAGCGATATCATTCGTCCTTTGGTTTTTTGAGATTGACTTATCTCACTTAACATGATATTCTCCAATTTCATCCATTTGCCTGCAAATGCCATAATTTTATCATTCTTTATGGCTGAGTAATATTCCATTGTATATATATACCACAGTTTCTTTATTCATTCATCAATTGAAGGACATCTTCATCAATTGAATTGTTGTCCTTCATCAATTGAAGGACAACAACCAATTGTTGGTTCCACAATCTGGCTATTGTGAACTGAGCAGCTATGAACATTGATGTGGCTGTATCTCTGTAGTATGCTGATTTTAAGTCCTTTGGGTATAGGCCAAGGAGTGAGATAGCTGGGTCAAATGGTGGTTCCATTCCAAGTTTTCTAAGGAGTCTCCACACTGCTTTCCAGAGTGGCTGCACTAATTTGCAGCCCCACCAGCAATGTATGAGTGTACCTTTCTCCCCACATCCTCGCCAACACCTGTTGTTGCTTGTATTCTTGATAATCACCAATCTAATTGGGGTGAGATGGAATCTTATGTTATACTTTCTTAATTTTATTCTTATTTGTTATCATGAACAGTAGGCAGGTTCCAGTTTTCAAAAATTTTGAAATAGGCAGGTTGCAATTAAAAAAATAAAAATGTATGCCCAGATTCTGAAATGATGTCTATGTAGTTGGGTAGATATCAGTAACCATATGACTGTGTTTAAAAGTTTGCTGTCTAAAAAGTTGGTGGTTGTGAGCCACTAGTTCTTAGAACATTTTGTAATATAGATTTCTTGAAGATTGTGTTGGGGTCAACACAATTACCATGCTTGATGACTCACTAGAGAGACACTCTCTCTAGTATCTCTAGGGTAATGTCCTATTTCAGACTCATCTGGAGAGATGAGAGTGACATAGCTCAGTTCATCTTAAATATCTAGTATGTTTAAATGAATGGCATTGATGACTGACCATGAAAGTAGCTCAATAAGTTTGACAGTCAGATATGAGATACCATTTAGGACAGCCCTACACTAAACATATTTCTTTCTGGATTCAACTTTTGATTTCATTGACTTGCTTGGCAAAATACTTGTATTATGTTATCATTAAATCCACATCCAAACCTCCATTTTTTTCCTATGAGAAAGTAACTTGTAGAAGACCAAAGTTTCTGCTGAAACTACTAGAAGTTTTAGGGAACTAAAATCCTTTTGAAGGTATCGTAGAACTGCTGAGTCATTTAGATCCAGGAGGGAAGGATACAGACACATTCTGTACTAGGTTTTCTCCTGTGTTTTCTAACTCTTCAGCTGTGTAGAGAAAAATGATAAAAACTGAGTGGTTATAAAAGATAAGCAAAGAGCAACTGGAGAAAATGCATGGAGCTTTTGATAGTTTGTTTTTCTGGCTCACATTACAGTTAAATCTGTTGAAGGACCGTGTCATAAAAGTGAGGACAAACAACAGGCAGGTCAATCTTTATAACAGTGTTCAAAACAAAGTCTCAGCAATCTCTGTTCCTGATTGGATTGAGATGATGTGTTCATCTACTTTGACTGTCTGCTAAGAATGAATTAAATTTTCTTTGGAGGAACGTAGCAGCCTCTAGAATATGTACATTTTTCCCACATGCATTTCATAAAATTATTCACATACAGTCCTGGCAGTCAATGAAAATTTGTTAGGTGTGCAGTAAGACCAAAAGAAAAGAACAGGTACAGTTAAAAGCATCAAAATAGTCTTGACACAGATTACACAGACTAGGGAGTTACAGAAGCATTAAAACATGATAACTAACCTAGTTATGAAAATGCATGCTGAGACTGAAAATTTTCTCTAGTGAAGTGGCATCTATAGAAAAGAATTAAAAGGAAATTTTGAAACAGAAAAAATATAGTAACTAAAATTAAGAACCCAATAGATAGGTTTAATTGCAGGTTAGACACAGTAGAAAAGAGTAATAATCTAAAAGATAAATTAATAGAAAATATTCAGCAGAATGTACTTGTAAGTTTGGTGTTATAACCAAACCAAGATAAGGCATGAGATCTTTTCAATAATTCACCAAAATCCGTCTCCTATTTTAGAGCTTAACAGTGAAAATAGTCTTTATTATAGTGTAATTGCAATTCTTGGTATTTCAATGTGTGTGATTTTATATTTCTATAGTGTTTATTCTTAAAAGTCTAGTAAATATAACATGGATGTTGTAAGGTACAAAATTATTGCTATTGTATATAAAATACTTGTATATTTGTACATGATACCCTCTATTCAACCTCTAAGCAAACAATAATTATTACATACCTACTATCTTATGCAGAGGTCACCTGTTCAGCAAACTCAACTACTTAGAATGAAGCCATAGAATGAGAAAATGAGCAAAACACAGACAGAAATAGGTAAAAAGAGATGGTTGGTAAAATGTATTTTAGCATAAAGGAGTTTTTAAAAACAGTTTTAGATAGATATACTTTCTTTATTTTGTTTATTTACTTCTACGTGGTGCTGAGGATTGAATCCAGTGCCTCACATATGCCAGGCAAGCACTCCACCACTGAGCCACAACCCCAGCCCAAGCATAATGGAGTTTAGGAGAACCTTATACTTACATAGGATAATGATTATAGAATAATGGTGATCTGGTAGACCAGCTCATTGCAAGTCAGAAAGCAAATCAGAAAGAAGTGATGGGTAAATTGTTGGAGAATTGGGTTTGGTAGCAAGTACATTGTTTCATCATTTGTAAGACTACACCATAAATTGTATCATTCATTTATGTATGTATAAGAACAAAAAGTGCTCTCAATTACATTTTGACATCCTATTAATTGTGAAGTGCATCCAGATTTCAGATACACTATAATGTGGAGGATAAAGTCAATGGCAATCGTGTTTTTAGGTCTAATTATTTTTTACTTGTCTGACTTGGACCAGGGAACTTCTTTGAGAAAATTTTCTAATACATGAAAATGGAAGAGTAAAAGGTGAAAGATTATTCTTTTTCCTTTCCTTTTTAACTCTCCTAACCCAAGGTTATATCTGAAGATATCTACTGACTGGTTCCTATGTGATTGTGATTTGTAGGGATAGAACCTTTTAGAGAGTACATTTTAAGAAAATTTCCAATCCTTCTAAATTTCATTATTATGATTGAATTCTAATTATGCAGAATTTGTGCTTTTCTAATAATGCCCAGTAAATATAGTATTAACTAACAAATGTATCTTTTTAAACAAAAAAACAAAAGGTTGAATTTTATAAGAAAATTCCTGATTATATTCATCATATTACTATTTTGAAGATTCCCAGGAAACCCAGTATAACATTGTTTTCATGAGCAGCAAAATATTGATAACTTTACTTTTGTCTTCATTCTTTCAGGATTTTTCAAGCTACATTCAATTGATATGATGAAAAAGTTTAAGGGAAGACTATCCATCACTCTTTGAGCATGCCAGAATATTAATAAATCATTATCTGAATTAGCTGAACAAATGGCTATTGAAGAAAACTGAATCAAGGGTAATGGTAAATATTTGAAATGGAGGAGATGCATTCCCCATTTAATTACTTTATAAGTAATGTGAATTTGCTGTCTAGATAAAAGTCATAATAATGACCTTTATTTCTCTCTCTAATTCCCTGGTTTTATAGGAAACACAAAATTGTATAACTTTCTTGTGCTTACTTGAATATTCTACTTTCCCTCCAACATTGTTACTATGCCTGTCTTAAGCCATAATGAATTATTCCATCCCACACTTCTATTTATTACTAGTTCATAAATAATAATATATTACATAATATTACCCTAATTGTTAAATAACTATTTTTAAATTTACATTTAAATATTTTTGCTATTTTTATAACCTAAATTAATACAGCTTAAAAATGCATAGAACATTTGTAAAATTTGTTTGTTGTCTCAGCATAGTTTTTCAACACGCTATATGCATATTGACTATTAAATTTTCATTCATCATGAATAAATTTTATTGTTTTTCAATTTTGTGTTTGTCACAGACTCTATCTGTAGCATTGAGAGCAGATAGAGCAGGTGGCGTATAATGTTTCATGCATGTGACAGTCCTTTTTACAAGTCAAAGTATAGTACACAGATAATAGTATAAAATAAAAGCTTATTAAAGTGAATAAATTAAAATGTAAACTCAGTCACATTTTTAGAACAAGGCTACATTTTCAAAATGAAAATACCCCTAGGAATGTCATAATTACCAGAAAGGAGCTTATATGACTGGCTACCACTGTGTCATGACACACAGATTACCTGGCAAGCCTTCCCTCACTGTGCCAGAGATTCTGCTGTAGAGATTTGTGGCAGCAGGTAAAACATGGTCACCCTCACCCCTTGCATTGCATGTGGATTCTTGTGCTGTGAGGGAGGGAGAGGCATGGTGGAAAGGGATGTGCATTTTAAGTCAGAAGTTATGGGTTAGGATTTGATATGCGGAAACACTTGGTTGGATAACTCCAGGGAAGTCATTTCTTCTACCAAGGCTTCAGATACCATTTTTCCCTTTCTCTGAAGGGTCGTTACTTACTTAATGATACCCATCTTGTTGACAGAATGAATACTTTACAAACTAGGATTCTTTGCTTCAAAGGCTTTAGCATTGTACCTATTGTCCCAGACCTCCTCCTACCTTCTACTGGGACTTCACTGAGAGCAGCTGTTTTGTGTTTAATGTGGGGCAGGAGAGATGGGCTAGTAGAAAATTAAAAATTATAATTTGGATATAGTTACATGGAGGAGGATAAAATGTTGCCTTTGTATCAAATCCCAAAATTTATTTTATAATCTTCTGTTTTTCTTGCAAGATGGTATCTGTTAAATACCTGAAGCAAAATTCTAATTGTCTTTCAGAAATCCATTGAATTCCTGGTATTACTTACATCCAGTGTGTCCTGGAGCATTTTTTGTTTGTTAATTTTTTTCTTTGTTTTTTGATTCCAGGTATTGATCCCAGTGATATTTCACCACTGAGTCACATCTCTAGCCCTTTTTAAAACTTTGAGATGGGGTCTTGAATCTACCCTATCAAGTAATATCAACAAATCTATATTGAAAAATTGATATTGACTAATCCATATCAATGCATAACACTGATGTGTTGATTTTGATGAACCTATAATGAAGGATTGATGTCAATGGATCTACCCAGAATAGTTAAAATTGATGAATCTATACAATGGGTTGATGTGGATGAATCAATTCCAATAAGTCATAATTGTTGAATCTATATCAACAGGTAGATAGTGCCAAATATACTCAGAAGAGTAGATATCAACAAATGTAGCCCAATGGATTGATATCAATGAATCAATATTGATGTATCCATATCAATAAATTGATATTGATAAATCTAACCCTACAAGTTGATATCTACAAATCTCCATCATTGAGTCAATATTGACAAATCAACCAAGTCAAGTCTTTATCATTGAATCTACATACTTCGATATTGTTGAAGCTGCCCTGATGAGTTGATATTGAGTCTACACCAACCAAAGTATTGATATCAATGAATCTACATCAAACCTTTGATGTTGATGGATCTATTCTGATGGGTTGATATTGACAAATCTACCCTGACTGGTTGATGTAAACAAATCTACACTGACAAGAAGGGTAAATATTGATGAATATACCCAGAAGAGTAGATATCAAAAATATACCCCAGTGGGTCAATATCAATGAATCTACATTGACAAATCCATACTAACAAATCAATATTGATAAATCTACCCCTATAAGTTGATATCTACAAATCTCCATCAAAGAGTCAATATCAATGAATCTACTCAGACACATCAATATCAACCAATATACATGGGTTAGTCAATATTGATGAATCTACATCATCAAATTGATTTCAACAAATCAATATTGATGGATCTACCCAGTTTAGTTGATATCAGAGAATCTACCATGACTGGTTGATAATGATGAATCTACCCCAATGGGTTGATATCAACAAAACTATACAGAATTGTGGATATCAAGAATCCATCATGGTGAGTCAATAATGATGAATGTACCTTGTTGAGTTGATATTGAAAAATCTACATTGATGAATCAATATCAACTCTTAAATATCAATAAATTTCCCCCTGAGTTGATAACAACAATTATACTCCAGAATCAAAATCAATGAATCTACATCAATGTGCCAATATCAACAAATAAACCCCAAAGAGTCAATATTGATGAATCTACCTCAATATGTTGATATCAAAAAATCTACACCAGTGAGTAGAACCTAACCTGATGAGTCATAATCCATGAATCTACACTGATGGTCCAAATTTGACAAATTTACACAGGTGAGTAGAGATTGACAGACATTCCCCATTAAGTCAATATTGACATATCTACTTTGAAGAATTGATATCAGCAAATCAATATTGAACAATATACCCCAACAAGTCGATATCAGCAAATCTACACCAATGAGTCAATATTGATGAATGTATGCCTATGGGTCAATATCAACAAATCTATGCTGAAGGGTCGACATAGATGTTTCTTCACCAATGTGTCAATGTTGATGAAGTAAACCTTCGAGTCAATATTGATGAATCTGCACTGACATGTAGATATTGTTGAATTTGCAGCTTTAAGGTGACATTGATGAATTTATACCTTCAAGTCAATATCAATGAATCTAGACCAATGGGTCAATATTAAAGAATCCACACTGATATGTTAATATTATCAAGTCTACCCAATTGAAACAATTTTGATGAATCTACCCCCAATGAGTAGATATGGAAGAATCTACACCAATGATTCAATATTGATGAATCTACACCAAAAGTCAATATCATCAAATCTGTGCTTAGGTCAATAACAATGAGTCTATCCAGAAGAGTTGATATTGATGAATATACCCTGATAATTCAATATAAATTAAGCTACATTTATGAATCAATACTGACAAATCAATATCTGATGAATCAACACAGATAGTTTAATATCAAATCTACACTGATGAGTCACTATAGATGAATCAACATCTATAGGTCAATGTCAATGAATCTACCCCATCAAGGTGATATTGATGAATCTCACCCAATGGATTGATATGGATGGATCTACAATGAAGAGTCAATATCAATAAATCTGCTCCAATTGGTCAATATCAAAGAATCTACACCAATGAATCAATCAATATCAATGAATCAACACCTATGATTGATATCAGTGAATATATCACATCAAGTTGATATTGACTGTTCTAACACAATGGGTTGGTGTTGAGGAATCTATACAGACAAGTCAATAACAATGAATATGCACCAAAGAATCAATATTGGCAAATATATTTCAAAGGGTCAATACAGATGAATTTACCTTGATGGATTGATATTGATGATTGTACATTAATGGGTCAGTATTGATGACCTACACAGACAAGTTGATATACACAAATCTACCCAACAGGTTGGCATCAATGAATCTACATCATATCATTGATAATGACAAATTGATAATGAACAATAAATTACTATGTCAAGTCAATATTGATGAACCAGGACTGACAGGTTAATATTGATGAATCTGCCTCATTGAGGCTTTATTGACCAATCTAAACCAGAGTTGAATTCAAAGAATATACAACTTCTTGTTGATATCAATGAATCTACACTGATGGGACAACATTGACAAATCTACACCAATGAGTAGAAATCAATGAATCTACACCAATGTTTAATATAGCCAAATCTAGACTGATGAGTCAATTTAAATTAATCTACCCAGTTTAGTTGATGTCAATGATTCAAACCATTTGAGTTGATACTGAGGAATCTAATTGGTTTGGTCAATATGAAAAAATCGACACTAATGAATCAATTTTGATCAGTATACACCAAAGAGTTGATATTGAAAAATCTACCTCAATGGGTATTCAATAACAAATTTACCCCTATGGGTTGATATGAATGAATCTACATTGATACATCAATATCAATCAAAATTGATACATCAATATTGACAAGACAATATTTTTAATCTCTCTCTCTATATATATATTTTTTAAACACTGAATTTTGATTCATTGTACACAAATGGGGTATAATTATTGTTTCTATGGTTGTACACAATGTCGACTCACACAAATTGTGTAATCATACATGAAAATAGGGTAATAATGTCTGCCTCAGTCCACTATATCTCATTCCCCACCTCATCCCACCCAATTTTCCTCTACACAATTCAAAGTGCATCCAATCTTCCTTTACCCCCATACCCCCCTTTTTATGTGTCATCATCCACTTATCAGATAAGAAAATCAGCCTTTGGTTTTTGGGGATTGTTGTATTTCACTTAGCATTATATTCCACAACTCCATCCATTTACCAGTAAATGCCGTAATTTTATTCTTCTTTATGACTCAATAGTATTCCATTGTGTTTATATAACACGGTTTCTTTATCCATTCATCAATTGAAGAGAATCTACATTGGTTACACAATCTAGTTATCATGAACTGAGCAGCTATAAACATTGATGTGACTGTGTCATGGTAGTATGCTAATTTTAAGTCCTTTGGGTATAAACTGAGGAGTGGGATAGCTGGGTCAAATGGTGGGTCCATTTCAAGTTTTCTGAGGAAACTCCATACTGCTTTCCAGAGTGATTGCACCAATTTTCAACCCCACCAGCAATGTATGAGTGAACCTTTTTCCCCACATCCACACCAACATTTATTATTGTTTGTGTTTCTGATAATTACCATTCTAATTGGAGTTAGATGAAATCTTAGGGTATCTTTTAATTGCATTTCTCTAATTACTAAAAATGAGGTGTACTTTTTCATATATTTGTACATCACCTCTATATCTTCTGGGAAGTGTCTGCCCAGTTCCTTAGACCATTTATTCATTGGGTTGTTTGTATTTTTGGTGTAAAGTTTTGTAAGTTTTTTATAAATTTTGGATATTAGTGTTCTATCTGAAGTGCATGTAGAAAAAATTTTCTCCCACTCTGTAGGGCTTCTTTTCCACACTATGGATTGTTCCTTTGTTGAGGAAACCTTTTTAGTTTGAATCCATTCCATTTATTGATTCTTGCTTTTATTTCTTGTGCTCTGGGAGACTTTTATAAAAATCTGGTCCTAAACCACCATGATGATTTAGGTGAACCATCTCTGGTCTGATTCCTAGGTCCTTGATCCATTTTGTGTTGAGTTTTGTGCAGGGTGAGAAGATAGAGGTTTAACTTCATTTTACTGCATATGGATTTCCAGTTTTCCCAGCACCATTTGTTGAAGAGGCTATCTTTTTTCCTTTGCAAATTTTTGGCACCTTTATTTAGTATGAGATAACTGTAATTATGTTGGTTTATCTCTGTGTCTTCTATTCTATACCTTTGGTCTACCTGTCTATTTTGGTACCAATACCATGTCATTTTTGTACAGTTTAAGGTCTGGTATTGTGATACCTCTGCATCGTTCTTCCTACCCAGGATTGTGTTGGCTATGTTCAGTCTTTTATGCTACCAGATGAATTTCATGATTACATTCTCTATTTCTATTATGAATATCATTGAGGTTTTAATTAGAATTGTGTTCAATATACATAGTACCTTTGGAAGTATGGCCAGTTTGAAATACTAATTCTGCCTACTCAAGAATATGGGAGATATTTCTAAGGCTTTTGAAAATTTATTTCTTTAGGGTTCTATGGTTTTCATTGTAGATATCTTTCACCTCTTTGTTAGATTGAATACCAAGTGATTTAATTTTTTGAGGCTGTTGTGAATGGAGTAGTTTTCCTAATTTCACTTTCAGAAGATTCATCACTTGTGAATAGAAGTGCATTAGACTCATGTGTGGTGATTTTATATCCTGCTATTTTGCTGAATTTATTTATGAATTCAGAAATTCTACTTCTCGAAGTCTTCTGGTGGAGTTTTATGGATCCTCTACATAGCATCATGTAGTCAGCAAATAGTGATAGCTTGAGTTCTTTTTTTCCTATTTGTATCCATTTAATTTCTTCAGTCTGCCTAATTGCTCTGGCTAGTGTTTCAAGAACGATGTTCAATAGAAGTGGGAAAAAAGGGAATCCAGGTCTTTTTCCAATTATTAAAGGGAATGCTTTCAGTTTTTCTTCATTAAGAATAATGTTGTGTGTGGGATTAGTATAGATAACATTTACAATGTTGAGGAATGTTCCTACTATTCCATTTTTCTTGTTTTGAGCATAAAAGGGTGTTGTACTTTATCGAACATTTTTTCTGTATCAATTGAGATAATCATATGATTCATAACCTTAAGTCTATTGATGTGATGAATTATATTTATTGATTTCCAGATGTTGAAACAACCTTTCATCCCTGGGATGAATTCAACTTGATTCTGGTGCACTATCTTCTTAATAAGTTTTTATGTGATTTTCCAGAATTTTGTTAAGAATTTTTGTATCTATGTTCACCAGGGATGTTGGTCTAAAGTTTTCTTTCCTTGATGTGTATTTTTCTGGTTTTGGTTTCAGGGTGATACTGGCTTCATAGAATAAATTTGGAAGCATTTCCTCCATATTTTATGGAATACTTTAAGGAGTATTGGTATAAGATCATCTTTGAAGGTCTCATAGAACTCAGCTGAGAATCTGTCTGATTCCAGGCTTTTCTTTGTTTGTAAGCTTTTTGATGACTTCTTCTATTTCACTGCTTGAAATCAATCTGTTTAAATTGTATATGTCCTCTTGATTCAATATGGGAGGATCTTACGTCTTGAAAAATTTTTTGATGTCTTCGAAATTTTCTATTTTTTTGGAGTATAGATTTCAAAGAAGCTTCTAATTATGTATATATTTCAATGGTGTTTGTCATGATATTTCCTTTTTCATCATGAAGTTTGTAATTTAAATTATCTAACCCCTTCTCTTCATTACTGTGGCTAAGTGTTTATCGTATTTATATGTTTACTTTTTCAAAGAACCAATTTTTTGTTTTGTTGGTTTTTTGAATTGTTCCTTTAGTTTCAATTTCAATGATTTCAGCTCTGATTTTAATTTCCTGTCTTCTACTACTTTTGGTGTTGGTTTTCTCTTCTTTTTCTGGAACTTTGAGATGAAGTGTTAGGTCATTTTGTTGTTGAATTTTTAGACTTTCCTTTAATGCAATGCATGCAATGAATTTTCCTTTTAGTACTGCTTTCATAATGTCCCAGAGATTTTTATATGTTGTATTGTCGTTCTCATTTACTCCTAAAACTTTTTTTATCTCCTCCCCTATATTTTCTCTTATCCATGCTACATTAAGTAGCATATTATTTAGTTTCCAGATTTTAGGATATTTTCTGTTTTTTATTTTGTCTTTGATTTGTAATTTTATTCCATTATGACCTGATGGAACACAAGGTTGTATTTCTATCTTTCAGATTTACTAAAGGCTGCTTTGTGGCATATTATATGTTCTATTTTAGAGAAGGATCCATGTGCTGCTGAGAATAAAATGTATTTGCTCATTGATGGATAAACTATTCTATTGATTGTGTTACTGAGTTGCATGGTTTCTTTGTTCAGTTTTTGTTTGTAATATCTATCCAGTGGTGAAAACAGTGTATTCAAGTCACCCAGAATTATTGTGTTGTGGTCTATTTGGATCCTACAATTGAGAAGAATTCTTTGATGTACATAGATGTGCTGTTATGTGGAACATAAATATTTACAATTGTTATGTCTTCCTGAATGATAGTTCCCTTCAACGGTAAGAAATGTTCTTCATCCCTTCTGATGAACTTTGTCTTGAAGTCCACTTTACCTAAGTAACCCCCACTTTTTCCTGAGTCCATGTGCATGGTATGCTTTTTCCCATACTGGTATGTGGACATCTTTTTACTATGAGATGAGTCTCTTGAAGGCAGCATATTCTTGGGTCTTTTTTATAATCCAATCTGTCAGTCTATACCTTTTGCTTGATGAAATTAGGCCATTAACATTCAGGGTTATTATTGAGATATGATTTGTATTCCCAGTCATTGTGGCCTATTTTTGTTTTTTAACTTGACTTGGTTTCTCCTTTGATTGGCTTTTTCTTTAGGGTTGTTCTTCCCTTCACTGAACTACATTGTTGTTTTTCATTTCCTCCTAATGGATTATCTTGCTGAGAATGTTCCGTAGTGCAGGCTTTCTGTATGTAGATACTATTAACTTTTGTTTATCATGGAAGGAATTTATTTTGTCTTCAAATCTGAAAGTTAGTTTTGCTGGGTATAAGACTCTTGATTGGCAACCATGCTCTTTAAGAGCTTGAAATCTGTTGTTCCCAGTCCTTCTAGCTTTTAGTTTCTGGGCTCAGAAATCTGCTGATATCCATGTTGGTTTCCCCCTACATGTAATTTAATGTTTTTCTCTCAAAGCCTTTTAAATTCTATCTTTATTTTGGATGTTAGGCATTTTCATTATAATGTTCCACGATGTGGATCTGCTGCAATTTTGTAAGCCTCTTGTAGTTGATTTTCCACTTCATTCTTCAGGTTTGGAAATTTTTCAGATATTATTTCATTGAATAGGTTGTTCTTTCCTTTGGTTTGTATCTCTGTGCCTTCCTCAGTCCAAATAATTCTTAAATTCTTTTAAAGATATCCCATAGTCTTGGATGTTTCATTCATAATTTCTTTCCATCTTTTCTGTTTGGTCAGCATTATTTCCAATATTAACTTTTGTCTGAGGTTCTGTCTTCCAAGTGATCTAGTCTGTTGGTGATACTTTCCATTGAGGTTTCTATTTGGTTTATTCTTTTCTTCATTTCAAGAATTTCTGTTTGGTTTGTTTTGAGAATCTCTATCTCCTTGTTGAAATGATCTTTTACCTCCTGCAGTTGCTCTTTCAACTGTTCATTGGAGTGATTGTTCATTGCCCACATTTGCTTTCTTATCTTATCCTTTGGTTCACAAATAATTTTAATTAAGTATATTCTGAACTCCTTCTCTGACATTTCTTCTACTATGCTGTCGTTGGATTCTATTGATGTAGAATCTTGGTTTGTTTGGAATACCTTCTTCCCTTTGTTTTTCATTCTTGGTCATGTGTCTTCCTCTCTTGCAGTGCAGATCTGGGGTATAGCAGTTTCCCCCCTGTAGACTTATAGTGACCCTGAAGGTTTCCAAACCTCTTCTTTAAGAGGGAGATCAATATTAGCAGCACCCAGTACAGATAATATGTAGCACTGTACCAAATACCCCCTATGAAGACATTAACAGTGCTGTAATAAACAGAGAGGATGAGTTTTTTTTATTATCTACAATATGCCAAATAGATATACAATGAGATCTACAATTTCTAATGGTAGACAAAGAGGATGGGGAGGGTGTAGGATGTAACAGTTAATGGGATAAATTAGAGTATATAGAAGTACTAGGTCATAGGAAGAGTGAAAGTGGAATCAAAAGAAGTTGGTTGTTAGCATGAGAAAAGGAACAAAAAGACTCTGATGAAACAGGTAAACAAAAGGAAATAGAGTGAGAAAAATAAAGAAATAAAAACTTTAAAAAATTTTCAAAAGGGGAAAAAATCTACACTATAACAATCATACTATTCACACCTCTCAATCTTCAGTAGCCTGATGAAAGAGAGGTACCTGAAAATGAGTTTCCAGTCTCCAGCAGATGTCTCAGGGTGGTATTGCCCACCTAAAGATGGTGGTTTTCACTTCCAGTATAATCCACTATCTTCCAAATGTGTTGGCAAATGGAGAGTTGCAGTGTAGGGCACAGGTGCCAAGTTTCAATGGGTCAGTCAGGTCAGTTGTCCTGGAGGCATGGTGTGTTCAGTCTGGTTGTAGGTCCTGTAGGTCCTGTTTGTTTCCCAAAATGGTGACAGTCACATGTAACCAAACCTGTGGGTACTGTGACAGAGGACTTCCAGGCAATAGTGGTCAGCAGGCAATCCACTGGTGGTCTTCAGGCAGTCCATAGGATAACAATGGATGATTGGCAGGTGGACATCAGGAGGTGAGTGATGGGTAGGTGAAAGGCAGGCAAGAGGCAGGCAAGAGGCAGGCAAACAGGCAAATGGAGGATGATAGGCAGCAGCCAGTGGTAAATCTACACTCAAAAGTAGGCAATATGCTGGCAGATGACAGGTGATAACAGTGGACCAATGGGTTAAAGAGCAGGGGATCAATGAGCAGCAGAGACTGCCTCACAGAGAAATAGATATTTCTCTCCTTGAATCCTGAGATATGGAGCAACAAGGAATGCAGCCTCCCTCTAGTCCACCATCTTGGATCTCTCACAAGTCAATATTGATGAATCTACACCATCAAGTCAATTTCAACAGATCTAAGTAGTCAAGGTGATATTCACAAATCTACCCGAATGCATCGATAATGACAAATCTACTCCAAAGAGTCAGTTTTGACAGATTTATATTGAAGAATAAATATGGACAAATCAATATTAAACAATCTTCCCCAACATGGTGATATTGATGAATCTACATTGATGAATTGATATTGCTGAATCTACCCAATGTGTGGATATTGACAAATGTACCGCAACCAGTCAATGTTGATGAATCTGCCCCTACAGGGCAACATCGTTTAATCTACACCTTTGAGTCAATATCAATGAATCTACACTGATGGGTCAATATTGATGAATCTACACCTTAAAGTTGATATTGATGAATCTACACCATTGAAATGATATCTATGAATCTACCCCTCTGGGTCAATATCAATGAATCTTCACTAATGAGTCAATGTTGATGAATCTTCATCAATGAGTAAATATCGACATATCAAAATTGATATACCTACAATGACAAATTCATATTGATAATTTTACCCAATCAAGTTGATATTGCCAAATCTACCCAATAGATTATTATGGATGAATCTACACTGATGAGTCAATATCAACAAATGTACACAAGAGTCGATTTTGACAAATCTACCATGACTGGTCCGTATTAATGAGTCAATGCCAATGGGTCATTGTTAATGAATCTATTTCATCAAGTTGATATTGATGAATCTACCCCAATGGGTCAATATCAACAAATCAAAACTGATGGGTCAATATCAGTGAAATGATACCAATTGCTTGATACTGATGAATCTTTAATAACATGTCAATATTGATGAATCTATACCAGCAAATTGATATTGATGAATCTACTCTGTTGAGTTGATATCAACCAATCTAATATGAAGAATTGATATTGACAAACTGATATCAATCAATCAAACCCAATGTGTCAATACTCAAATCTACATAGATGAACTGATATCAATAAATACCCAGACAGGTTGATAGTAACTAATGTACCCAGATCAGTCAATATCAATGAGTCTACATTGTCAAATTATTTTCAACAAGTTAATTTTGATGAGTACCCCAGTGGGTCAATATAAATGAAACTGCTTGGATGGGTCCATATCAATGAATTTAACTACACCAGTTGATGTCAATGAATCTACATTGATGATTTGATTTTAACAAATCAGTACTGATAAATCTACACTGACAAGTTGATATTTATGAATCTACATTGATGAGTTGACATCAATGATTCTACCCAATTTAGTCAATAGCAGAGAATTCATGACTGCTTGATAAAATCTACCCCAAATGTTTGATATTGACAAATCTACGTGGACTTGTGAATATTGAAGAATCTGCCATGACCACTTAGTAGTGGCAAATGTATACTGTTGATATTGACAAACCTATATTGATAAAGTGACATCAAAACATTAAAATTGATGAACCTTTACAAGTTGCTATCAACTGACATATCCTGTAAAGTCACTATGGACAAATCTACATCAACAGATTAATATAAACAAATCTACACTGGCAAGTAGATATCTAGAACTATAATCCAAGAAGTCATAATTGATGAATCTTCACTGATGGGTTGATGTCAACATATATATACCGGTGAGAAGATGTTGATAAATCTACCCCATCAATAATGACATATGTACATTGAAGAATTGATATTAATAAATCAACATCAGGAAATCTACCATGATGATTGATAATGATGAATCTACACCTTCAAGATTATATCAATGAATTTACATGTTTTTCATGTAATTCATTGATTATATTAATGAATTTACAATATTTGTCAATATTGAGACTAATATTGACCCATGGGTCAATACTAAAGAATCTACACTAATGAGTCAATGTTGATGGATATGCCCACTTGAGTCAATTTCAATGAATCTATCCTGATGAGTTGATATGAAAAAATCTACACCAATGATTCAATATCAACAAATCTACAACAGAGAGTCAATATCAGCCAACCTACCCCACAGGTTGATATTGACAAATCTACCTGGCAGATTCAATATTGATGAATATATCCCAAGTGTTTGATAATGATTAAACTACATCTACTAATTGATACTGACAATTCAATATCCGATGAATCAACCCTGACAGTTCAATATCAATGATTTGACACCAATAAGTTGATATAGATGAATCAGCACTTATGGATTAATGTTAATGAATCTACCCATTTAGTTGATATCAATGAATCTAGCCCACTGAATTGATATGGACAAATCTACACTGAAGAGTCAGTATTGTTTAATTTACCCTGACAGGTAAATATCAAAGGATCAAAGATCATCAATATCAATGAATCAACACCTAAGTAGATTTAATGAATATAGCTCATCAAGTCAATATCAATGAATCTAACCCAATGGATCACTATGGACAAATCTGCAAAGACAAGTTGATATTGATGAATTTGTACTGAAGAGCCAATATTGATGAACCTATCCCAATGTGTTGATATTGACAAATCTATTCTGACCATTCAATATTGACAAATCTATCATAATGGGTCAATATCAATGAATATACTCAGAAGAGTTGATATTGAAGAATCTATCCCAATGGGTCTATATTGTTGAATTGATATTGACATATCAATATTGACAAATCTATCCCAATGGATTAGTATCACTGAAACTATGCCAATGAGTGAATATCAAGGAATCTTTTCCATTGAGTTTACATTGACAAATTGAAGTAACAGGTTGATATCAACAAACCTGCTCTAAGCATAAATATTGTTCAATCTACCCTGATAGGCCAATATTGACAAATTTACCCTGTTGGGTCTATATTAACCAATCTACTCTGAAGATTCAATATCTATGAACCTACCCCAAGAGGTCAATATTGAGGAAACTACCATGATAAATTAATAATGATGAATCTACCCCAAAGTGTCATTATTGCTGAATCTACACCCAGACAAATTTGACAAATCTAAGCAGTCAAATTTATATCAGTGAATCAAACCATTCAAGTTGATATTGAATCTATCAAGTTGGGTTGATAGGAACAAATCTACCCAGATGAATCAATATTGATGAATCTACACCAAAGGGTCTATATAAATAAATATACCCCAACAGGTAGATATCAATGATTCTCACCTATGGATCAATATCAATGAATCTACTTTTTGGGGGTCAATATCGATGAATCTACACTGATGGGTTGATATTTGTGAATCCCTCACTTCAAATCAAAATGGAAAAATCTACCCCTTAGAGTTGATATTGACAAATCTACCCCTTTGAGTCAATATTGACCAATCTACCCTGAAGAGACAATATTGATGAATCTTCATAATAAGTTGATATGAATGAATATACCTAATGGGTAGATATCAATGAATCTACCCTGCTGGGTGGATACTGATGAATCTACCTCTATAGGTTGGTATCTATGAAACTACCCTGTTGTGCTGATATGGACAAATCTACCCCAACTGGTCACTGTTGATGAATCTATATTGGACAGTCAATATTAATGAATCTACAAGTTGATATTGACACATCTACTCCAATGAGTTGATAATAATGAATCGATACCAAAGAGTTGATATCAATGAATATACACTGGCCAGTTGATATTGATGAATCTACACCAAGGGACAATATCAACAAAACTACACCAACCTGTCAATAACAATAAATGCACCCCAACTGGTCAATATTGATGAATCTATACTGAGCAGTTAATATGGATGAATCTATAGCAATGAGTTGATATCAATAAATACAAATTGATGAATCATTATTGACAAATTGATGTCAACAGATCTTACAGTGATGTAATAAAATCAACAAATTTGCATTGATGAATCTACACAGATGTTTTGACATGATGAATCTACACAGTTGAGTCAATATCAACGAATCTACAGTGATGTCACAAACTGATGAATCTACATAATTTGATATTCATGAAACTACACTGGGTCAATACCAACAAATCTTCCCTGTTTATTTAAATTTGATGAATCTACAGTGATGAGTACAAACTTATAATCTACACTGAAGCATCTACACCATTAGTCAATATCAAAAAATGTACACCAATGAACCAATTCAACAAATCTACCTCATCAAGGTGATATCAGTGATATTACCCTGATGAGTCAATATTGACAAACTTACTCTAATAAGTTAATTTATGAGTCTATCCCAAAGTCAATATTGACAAATCTATACCAATGACTTGATATTGATGAATCTACTCCATCAAGTTGATATCAGATAATCTACCCTGACCATTTGTTATTGAGGAATCAACTCCAAACAGTTATTCCTCGCAAGTGACTCCTATACCTTGCAGAATGTTTGGGGTGATAGGAAGGTATTTGCTCTAATAAGGACTCTTGTTTGATCTGTAATGTAGCTTCAGGATTGAGGGTGATCATGAGAAAGATCAAGCCCTGATGAAAATCTTGAAACTTTCCTTCCCCACCTAAGTTGAGGAAAAAAGCTGGAGATTGAATTAATACCCATCAGGCCTAAATGATTAAGTCTTCACAAATGCCTGTATAAGAAGTGGTCAAGAGTTTTTGACTTGCTATACACAAGCAAGCATAAGGAGTGTGTTGCACCCCATCTCAATGTGGGCAGTGTCTGTTGCATTGGGGACCCTCCTGGGCCTCATCCTGTGCCCCTTTTCCTCTGACCATAATTTTGTCTTTTCTAGAATGTCATCAAAGGTGGGTCATAAAGCATGCTGTCTCTTCAATTGGTTTTATTGCACTTAGCAGCACAAAAGGTAGAATGCATCTGTGTTTCTGTGTAACTTTGTGGTTTATTTCTTTCTATTGTGGATTGGTTGTGCATTCAGCTACAGAAAGATATTTGGATATGTTATCTAATCAGCATCATAGATCTGGTATGCATAATGGCATGGTAGTTTTGGTTAGGCATTATTTTTCAGAATGCATTTCCAAATGCAGATGAATTACAGGCACACAGTTGGGTCATATATTAAATTTGTTTGCCTTAGAAGGCACTGGCACACCATCTTCAAAAGTGGCTGCATCGTGTGTCTTTGCAGCAATGCCTGAAAGTGCTGGTGTTCCATATCCTACTTTTTCAGTGTAATGACTTCTTGGAGTTTGCTAGTGCTAATTGCAGTGCCAAGCTACCTCATTATTGTTTTAATTTATGATTTTCTAACATGATAAGATAGTGAGCATCATCAAATATAACTATATTCTGATTTTATTAATCAGATTATCATGATGAACACTCTTTTAAGTGCCAGTATAGACTGAATCCCAGTGATCCTTAGTTCTTCCTTAGATGTGACAGACATCCTGGAGCATTATCAGAAGTTGTGCTTAAGGGCCATGCCTAGGTCTGGATCCAACTACATAACCTTGCAAAATCTTCCCAACTCCCTGTTACAACATATCCCTGGCCAGGATCAAAACACATTTGCCTTTTAGTGAATTTGGAGTTTTAAGAGTTAAGTTTCATAGATAACATGAACATAATTAGCTACTTCTTAAATGAGTGAGTGAACAAATGATGAAATGATCTGTATCTGACACTGAAAGTCCAAAAAAGAAACTGATAAAAGTCACTCATATTTGACTAGGTAATGAACTGCACATGAGATGCACAGTTGTGATGCCTCCCTAATTACCCAGCCAATATTAGAATGGCTTCAGTTTCCCAAGAACATTGTCACAGTGGGAGAAGGGAAGAGGAGGGCCGATGGAGCACAAATCCTAACACTCTACAGAGGTCAGTAGCACTTAGCAAAGACTGAAAGTTTATTTTGCAAAATCTACCTAAAAATAGTTCTGAAGGACATAAGAAGCAGGTGACTCTGAATATTAATGTATATTCATGTGTCTAATTAGAGTGTAATCAGCAGAGATGGGCATGGAAATAATAATGTCACCACATGATGTTTACTTTACAGGTGAAATCATGTTTTCCCACCTACAATTTTATTCAACAAATAAATACTTGCAGTCATAACTCCAAGAACTTAGGAGGGCAGCTACTACTACCTTCATCTGAGGTATCCCATTATCTCTTTGTTGAGGATAGTTATCTGACTTGCCCAAGGTCACAAATTCACTATTTTCAGGTTTGAGACTGAATCCTTCATTCCAGTGTTCTTCATCCAACACCACATTTCCAGATGTCATATGCTATCTTATTTATTTACTAATTAATTCAAGAAATACTTATCTACTCATCTGATAAATAATCACTGCTCAGTATGGGCAATCACTGTGGTTAAGTTTCTGAGCCATTTCTTTTCCTCCAGGGATTACAGTTGGTACAATTAACCCAGGATTGCAACATGTATACATAGATAAGGGAGCAACAAAGAAGCATTATTTTACAGTACATAATATAAGCACTCAAAATGCTTCTTGCTTATGACTGTTGCCATTTCAAAACATTACATGGACACAAATTTAAGAGTTCAAAAAGAGAAAGGTATGATTCAACTAACATTCCAGAATTGAAAACTTCAGAAGTGCTCATTAAAACTCTACTTTAATTATCCTAGTTTTAATTAAAGCATTTAGTAGAGTTTGTGAAATGCAATTATGAGCAACTGATTTAAGATATATAATAGGCTAATATTTCTTTAAAAATGCCTTATTGTCACTAGACCTGTGCATGTAAAATGAAGTGACATTTTATTTCAAATGAAAAATTCATACACAGCATATAAAACTGTTGCCATTAAACACTACATTGTCAACTAAAGTGGAACCAAGTCATTCTTAGAGTCCACCATTCTATGGCTGTTCAGTTTGCATAGAAATAATTCCTGACCTCACACATACCTTCAATAGCAGCACAGCTTCAGCTAACTGCAGACACCAAGAGAAGATGCTAAAGACCTCAGTCACTTCAACCGTACCAGTGAATGATGCAGACTCAAACTTAACCATTCATCTACTGCCAAGCAGTGGCCATAACCTGGTCTGACACTGCCTGTGAGACAGCCTTTCTCATGCCTCCTGACAATGCCTGAGAAAATATAAAATTCTTATAATCATCTTGGTCACTGAGGCTTTCACTATGCACAGGGGGATCCTGTATAAAGCACAGGACAGGCAACTGAGTTAGCAGGCTGGACACTATTTGTTTAACCAACTGAAAACACATTAGAAGAAATGCCAGAGAAGGAGGTTAGAATGTACATAGTCAAACTGACCTGTGAAGTAAAGTATAGAATAAAGTTTAAAATCAAAGAAAAATACAGGAAATGAAAGATCACCTCAATAAAGAATTAGAAGTTGTGAAAAAAATACCAAGCACAAATCCTTGAAATGAAGGAATCAATAAACCAAATTACAAATTCAATAGAAAGCATCACCAACAGCCTAGACCACTTGGAAATTGGAACCTCAGACAAAGAACACAAAATATATACCCTTAAAAATTAAGTCAACCACCCAGAGAAGATGGAAAAAACTATGAACAGAAATTCTGAGAAATATGGGATAACATAAAAATACCAAATTTAAGATTTATCAAAATGGACAAAAGCATGGAGATAAAAACCTAAGAAATGAATGGTCTTTTCAATGACATAATAGATAATCTCCCAAATCTAAAGAATGATATGGGAAATTGAATACAAGAGACTTACAGGACCACAAGTATACACAATTACAAAAGATCCACACCAAAGCAAATTATAAGAATGACTGACATACAGAATAAAGATAAGACTTTAAAATCTGTGAGAGAAACAAATCAAATTACATATAGGGAAAAGACAATTTGCATTTCAGTTGATTTTTCAACTCAGACACTTGAAGACACTCAAAGGTGAAGGTTTGGGAAAAAACATATCATTTATATGGCCTTCATAAACAAGTTGGGGTTTCCATCATCATATCCAATCAAGTGGACTTCAAGCCAACCTTAGAAGGGATAAAGAAGGACATTTCATACAGCTTAAGGGAATCATACATCAAGAAAACATAACAATCCTAAATATATATTCCCCTCAAAATGGAGCATCTGCATACAAACTCTTCTCAACTTCAAGAATCAAGTAGAACACAAAACAATAATACTCACTTACTTTAGTGCACTTTCTTTCCCCTGGATAGATCCTCCAAACAAAAACTAAGCAAAGAAACCATAGAATTAAATAATACAATCAATAATTTACACCTAACAGACATATAGAATATTTCATTCATCATCGAGTAAATACACAAGAGCAGCACATGGATTCTTTTCTAAAACAGACCATATGTTACAAAACAAAGCAACAATTATCCAATAAAAAAACAAATAATACCCTGTATTCTATCAGATCATTACAGAATGAAACTAGAAATCAATAATAAAATAAAAATAAAAGCTGCTCCAACACCTGGAGCCTAAATAACAAATGTAATGCAATAGAAATCAGGAAGAAAATTTAAAAATGTACTTAGAGGTAAGTGACAACACCTAAAAAAATATCAAATGTCTGGGACACTATGAAGGCAGGCCTAAAAGTAAAGATCACTGCATTGAGCTCATTCTTTAAAAGAATTAAAGGTCAACAAATAAATGACCTAACTTTATATCTCAAATTGCTAGAAAAAGAAGTCAACACCAAAAGTAGTAGAAGACAGGAAGTAATTAAAACCAGAACTGAAATTAATGAAATTGAAACAAAAGAAATAATTGAAAAGATTGAGAAAATTAGAAGTTGGTTCTTTGAGAAGATAAATTGATAAATCCTTAGCTACACATTGAAGTGAAAGAGAGAGAAAATCCAAATTACTAAAATTATGATGTAAAGGGAATATCATGATGGACACTACTGAAATACAGAAAAAATAATTTTGAAAATGTATACGTAGGGACTGGGGAGATAGCTCAGTTGATAGAGTGCTTGCCTTGCAAGCACAAGGCCCTGGGTTCGATCCCCAGCACCCAAAAAAAAAAAAATAAATAAAAGAAAATGTATACTTCAATGAAATAGAAAATCTTGAAGACATTGACAAATTTCTAGAGACAAATAAAGTACCCAAACTGAATCAAGAGGACATGCACAATATAAAACAGATCAATAAAAACAATAAAATTGAAAATGCTATCAAAAGTCTACCAACCAAGAGAAGCCAAGTACCAGAGATGGATTTTCACCTGAGTTCCACAATGCCTTTGCAGAACTAACACCAATACTCCTAAAATTATACCATTAAATAGAAAAAGAAGAGAACCCTTCCTGATTCATTCTATGAGTATTGTGTTGATACAAAACAAACAAACAAACAAAAACAGACAAAGACACATGAAGGAGTGAAAACTTCAGATCAATATCCCTGATGAACCAGACCCAAAAGTTCTTTTAAAAAATTCTGTCAAATCACATACAAAAACACATTAAAAAGATGGTGCTCCACAACCCAATGGGGTTTCTCCCAGAGATGCAAGGTTAGTTCAAAATATGGAAATCAATAAACATAATTAGTCACATCAATAGACTTAAAGTTGAGAATCATATGGTCATCTCAATAGGTGGAGAAAATACATTTGACAAAATGCACATCCACTCATGTTTAAAAAAGTAGAACAACAAGAGATAGTAGGAATATAGCTCAACATTGTGAAAGTCTTCTGTGCTAAGCTGAAGGATAACATCATTCTAAATAGAGAAAAAATGAAACCATCCCATAAAAACTGGAAGAGGAAACAAATGCCCTCTTTCACTTTTTTTTGACATAGTCCTTGAAATTCTGGCCAGAGCAATTGGACAGATGAAAGAAATTAAAGGGATATGAATAGGAAAATAATAATTTAGCATATTGTTATTTTCCAAGGACACAATTCTATATTTAAAAGACCCAAAAACTCCATCAGAAAATCTATACACCTAATAAAGAAATTCAGAAAATAGCAGTGTATAAAACCAATACCATAAATCAAATGCATTTCTATACATCAGTGATGAATCAACTGAAGGATAAATTATTAAAACTAGTCCATTCAAAATAACTTCAAAGAAATGGGAATCAACCTAATGAAAGAGGGGATAGACCTCTACCATGGACACTACAGAATCCTACATAAGAAAATGGAGGAAATCCTTAGAAGATGGAAAGATTTCCCATGCTTTTGAATAGGCAGAATTAATACTGTCAAAGTGGTCATACTACCAAAACTATTATTTAATGTGATTGCTACTAAAATACCAATGACATTCTTCACAGAAATGAAAAAAGCAATTGTGAAATTTATTTGCAAAACAAGAGACCCAAAATAGCCAAAGTGATACACACCAAGAATAGTAAAGCAGGAGGGATCACAATGCTGACTTAGAGAGTAATGGTAACAAAAGTGGCATGGCATTGGCACCAAAATAGACATGTAGTACAATGGTAGAGAACACACAGAGACAAAACCAAATAAGGAGGGTTTTCTCATACTAAATTAATGCACCAAAAACATATATTGGAAAAAAAGATAGCCTATTGAACAAATGCTGCTAGGAAAAATGGAAATTGAAAATGAAATCAAAACTCTATCTCTAACCCTGTGGATAAATCAACACAAAGGTGAGTAAAGACAGGCACTATAACACAGATCCTGCAAAAATAAAAGAAAAAGTAGGACCAAATTTCCAACTAGTCAGCTTACAAACTGACCTCCTTAACAAGTCTCCAAAAGCACAAGAAGTAGAATCAAGAAATCATAAAATGGATGGACTCAAAATAAAAATCTTCTCAGCAAAGGAAACAATTTGTAACATGAAGAGAGTGCCTATGGAATGGAAGAAAATCTTTACCATGTACACCTTAGATAAAGCAATAATCTACAGAAAATATACAGAACTCAAAAATCTTAACACCAAAAATAACCCTATCAGGACTGGGGATGTAGCCCAGATGGTAGAGTGCTTGCCTTGCAAGCACAAGGTCCTGGGTTCAATCCCCAGAACCACACAAAAAAAGAAAAAAAAATCTCAATCAATAAATGGGATAATGAACTGAACCAACACTTCACAGAAGAAAAAATACAAATGATTAACTAACATGAAAAATTGCTCATCATCTCTAGTAATTAGAGATATGCAGCTGAAAACTACTTTATAATTTTATCCCACTCCTATTACAATGAGAATTTTTAAAAAATAAAGCATAAAAATATGTTTTTCTGAGGATATATGGAAAATGGTACACTCATACATTGGTGCTTGGTCTACAAATTTATTTAACCATTCTGGAAATTTTATTGAGATTTCTCAGAAAACTCAGAATGAAACTATCATTTGACCCAGTTATCCCACTCTTTGTTATAAACACTCAAAGGATTTAAAACCAGCATACTAGTGACTCAGCCACATCATTGCTTATAGCAGCTCAGTTCACAATAACTAAACTAGGGAACCCAACTAGATGCCCTTCAACATATGCATGGATAAAGAAAATGTAGTATATGCAGACAATGGAAGGTTATTCAGACTTAAAGAAAAAGGAAATTATGGCATTTTCTAGTAAATGCATGGATCTAGAGATTACCACAATAAGTGAAATGAGTGAAACCCAAAAAACTACAGGCCACGTATTTTCTCTGACAGGCAAATGGTGATTCATAATGAGGGGTAGGTGGAATGAAGAGTCTGGATTGTGTAGAAGGTAGTGAGGGGAAAGGAATCAGTGTAAGGAGGGGAATGACAGTCAAATTATCTGAACATCATTACCCTGAATACAAGTGTGATTACACTACCTTTGTGTCTGCAACACTTGTAGCCTGCAGAAGAATTTGTACTCCTTTTGTGTACAATTTTTCTGAGTGCATTTTACTGTCACATATAACTAACTGGAAACAATTAAAAAGAATTTTTGACAAATGTTTGCCACATTCTTTTTATTTGTAGGACTTCTTTTCAATATGATTTCTCTGCTAGTGAGAAATGTATACTTTTCCATTAAAAGCTTTGTCATATTCTTTGTATTTGTAGGGCTTCTCTTTGGTATGATTTCCCTGGTGGTTAATTAGTTATAATATTTTATTAAAATTTTTGCCACAATCTGAATATTCTGAAGGCTTATCACCAGTATGAATTCCCTGATGTTGAATAAGGTTTGATTTTACATTAAAAGCTTTGCCACATTCTTTACATTTGTAGGGTTTCTCTCCAGTATGAATTCTCTGGTGGTGACTAAGGTCTGATTTTTCATTAAAGGCTTTGTTGCATGCTGTACATTTGAAAGGCTTCTCTCCTGTATGAATTCTTTGATGGCACATAAGGTGTGATTTTGCAATGAAAGCTTTGCCACATTCTTTACATTGGTAGGGCTTCTCTCCAGTGTGAATTCTCTGGTGTTGAGTAAGGTGTGATCTTTGACAGAAAGCTTTGTCATATTCTGTGCATTGGTCGGGTTTCTTTCCATTATCAATTCTCTGATGGTGAATAAGGTCTGATTTTGCATTAAAAGTTTTGCCACATTCTTTACATTTGCAGAACTTCTCTCCAGTATGAATTCTGTGCTGGTGAATGAGGCATGGTTTTTGATAACATCATTTCTGATGCTCACTCTCACTTAAATTTCTCCATATTGTCCTGTGTTTTAAATAGTCAAGATCACACTTTCCAAATTTTCCATTAATCACTTTTTTAAATATGTCTTATGCCCTGGCCTGGTGAAAATTCTTCAGTATCATGAGATGTCATTGCTGAAATAAATGAAAGTTTAAGAAAATTACTTAGTAGACTGGAATGAATATATTTTGTATATATAACAAAAAATTATAGCAGAGTTAGCAATGTCAGGACATCAGCAGTGTAGCAGACTAGTAAACCAAGGTAATCATTACTTCAGAAACATGTTACACAAAAATGTTCAGTCACAAATGTTATAAAAATCACACAAATTATTGTAGAGAGCACAATATCAAAGATGACTTTATTTCTACAGAGAGCAATATAGAATAGGGAAGGAATGTATCTTACTTTTATCAACCAAAGTCTTTCCTCCTTTCTTATTGTGCAATTGTGCAATTAGGAAAAAAAATCTATAAGCTGCCTTCACTGTCAGTAGAATAAGGGAAATATAAAATATACACCAACATTTCTGGCTTCTTTGAAGATTGTGTGAAATAGGTTTCTGTCTCCCAAGACACAGAGATCTGGAAAGAACAGGTAGATTTGGATGCTAATACAATGAATATTCAACAAGTTTTAAGAGGGTAGGGAATCTTAAGACAATAAAACCCTAGCATAGCCTATGTCAATATTACTTAGATGATGCTGATTATTTTCTGATCATCAGAGAATAATGTTAGAAATTGAAAGTGGAAAGGATGTTCAAAAATTCACACATATATGGCAATTGAATGAATAGTCTTGAACATAATCTTTTTCCAGAATTGAAAAATTAAATTAAAAGACATTTGTACTTCTCAAAGTTATCTGGAGACTCCATGTAAATATCCCTCAAACTCCCAATGATATTTTTTGCAAAGACAGAAAAAACTTATTTTAGAAATTTTATGGAATCTCAAAATTTTATGGATAAATCAAAAATATTCAAAATAGAAACAAAATTGGGAGAATGTTGTTTCATGATTTGAGAACAATAAAAACTGTAAAATTTAATTGGTAATAGTGACATCACTTAAGACAGATGGACATAGTGAATTCTGAGTGTAATAAGACCTTGCATATGCAGCAAATTATGACATTTGAACACAGAAGTTTATTACAGGATTAATCAACCGAGCTGCTATGAGGAAGCAAACCAAATAACCCTTGGAATGACTGGATGGAGCAATTTGGAATATAGAAACTACAGAATGTTTTTCAAGTTAAAATGTAATACATTTTTGCAAAATCTATAATCAGGATAAATCTTCAGTACATTATGTTAACTGAAATATGTCACTACCAGAAAAAAAAAAAAAAAAAAAAACATGGGAGCACTCTAATTATATAAGACAACAAAAAACAAAGAAACAAAGAAACATGCAAAAAACCTTCTTAACAGAAATGATAATGACATTAGTGATAGGAGAAGACAGAAATAAACACTTGTTTACATGGAAACATATTTATTGATTTTTGAGGTGTAAGCATTCTATAGATATATTTATGTGACAATTTGAATTAATATTGCTAAAAAGTATGCATAATATGGTGGAAGAGCAAGTATTGTTTTGTGGTTTTGATCACAATTAAAATTTCAAGCAACAGATAAAATAAAAAGAATTGTAAAATGTTTGAAAGGTACTATAAAATGCTATAGTCTTCACTCTATGAATAAGAAAAATTTCATGAATATATATATATTCATGACTATATATATATATATATATATATATATATATATATATATACACACACACACATACACACACATATATATATAAAGGGCACTCATATAATCCAGAATTACTATTGTAATTCTGAGGCAGGGAGGTAATAATTTCAATGTCATCCTCAATAACTTTGTGAGAACCTCTCTCCAAATATAAATAGAAAGAGGCTGGGGATGTAGCCCATTATTAGAGTACCCCTGGATTCTATCCCTACTACATTCACATATAAAAAGTTTACATTACTGTGTACACATACAGGATAAAATATCAATCGGGATAAAATAAAATTCATTTAAAAAGGTATACTATTTATACGAACAAGTAAAAGCATATAAAATTTTATTGGCAATAGAAACAAGAATTATGCATATCTTAATTCCAACAATGTGAAGTGATGAAAATCGTCATATATTCATAAAATATGGACAAAAATAAAAGGGTGTTATGTGACATGAGGAAACCTCTTCTACAAAATGAAATGTAGTATATAAAATGAAAGAATAAAGGAAAGAAAAATTTAACCAACCATAGATATATTATTTACAATCGCTTTCATATAACTACAATCTGCAACTTTTACTACATACCACAAGAGAGCATTTATTGTGAAAATTGACTTTCATTTCACAGAAAATCCATAACAAGTATTTATTTATAAAGAGCACATGTAAGTGAATAATATTAAACTGCTTTAGGATATTAATTTATTAAAATGGCTTGACCTAGAATTCTCCAAAAATGTGTACTTTATCACCTGAAGACCCACAAATAACAGAAAATATTTTAGATCATGCTGTCACTCACTAGCAAAGAGGAGTTGGGTGGTTTATTTAAATTAACTGGGACATCACTGTAGACACAGAAGATTTTAAAGAATTTTAAACATGATAAACATAGGTCAATACATATTCAATGATAATGGGAGAGATAAACCTAAGCTTCTGAAATTTTTTTTTCTGTTAGATAACTTCTCCATCACTATTTTAAAGTTTGGCTTCTTCCTTAAACTTTGGGCCTGTCAACTGTGTCTTCTTTGTAAGTGTAGGCCACAATATTTTATATCACTGAATTACTCTCAGTATCAGTTCTCTAAAGTGAAGGATAAATAACATACCAAGAAAAGGAGAGATTAAAGATTAAAAGGAATGTCATTAACATTATATTTATACCAAAAGTACCCTGTTTTTCTTGAAAGCACAAATCTGAAACACATTCCTATAGAGAAGTTCCCAGAAGATATTCATCAAGGGAAGAAAATTAAATAATCATAATTCATTAAAAATTGTGAAGGGAAGTTATGCTTACCCAGGAAGACAAAGTTTCTGTAATTCTCAAACATCACATCTCTATATAAGTTATGTTGAGCTGGCTGAAGGCATTTCAACTCCTCTTCAGTGAAATCAATGGCCACACCCCTGAATGTCAACAGTTCCTGAAACAAGAATAGGTACATAAATAGCACAGAGGAGAAGGAACAGCCTGAATTTCATCTGACGGTGGCTGCAGACCATGGATCAACTGGAGGAGGCTTTCAATGCATTAGGCCTTGGACTGCCCAGAGAACCTCTGTTGAAGAGGTGACGGTGTACTGTTAGCCTGCAGACCAACTGCAGACCACCAAGGGATCGCCAGTTGCCTGCTCTTGCCTGGAAGTTCACTGCCACAGTACCCACCCGTTTCATTACATGTGGCTGCCACAATTTTGAGATAATAGCCAGTACCCGTAGGACCTGTGGATGGACTGACAAAGCCCCGTCTCCAGGACCCCTCAGCCCAATTGACTGCACCCTACCACTGGGACTCCCAGATCAACTGACCACACCCCACCTCCAGGTCCCCTGAACCAGACCACACTGTGCTCCAGGACCCCTTCCCAACCAACCACACCCTGTCTCTAGGACACCCGGCCAACCAAAACCATGCCCTGAGCTGTGGCTCCCCATGTGTCAACATACTTGTAAGCCAGTGTGGCCATCTTCAATTATCTCAGAAGTGGAAGCTTCCATCTTTAGGTTGGGCAAATTCCATCCTGAGATGCCTGCTGAAAACTGGAAACTCATTATCATGTTCCTCTCATGCAGCAGGCTACCAAAGAATGGGAGGTTTGAATAATACATAACTGTTATAGTGCAGGGTTTTTTTTTTGTTTTGTGTTTCCCTTTTTGAAAAATTGTAAGTTTTTTTTTCTTTACTTTTCTCGCTCTATTTTCCTTTTGTTTACCTGTTTCCTCAAAGTCTTTCTCTCACTTTTCTCATGATAACAACCAACTTCTTCTGTTTAAACTTTCACATTTTCTACAATCTAGTACTTCTACATACTCTTTTCTTATCCCATTAACAGTTACATCCTATACCCCTCCCCATCCTCTTTATCCTCCATTAGAAACTGAAGACCTTATTGCAAATCCATCTGTTATACTGTAGATAATAATTGAACTCATCCTCTCTGTTTATTATGACAATATTGCTAATGACTTCAAAGGGGCTATTTGGTTTAGGGCTGCATATTATGTGTACTGGGTGCTGCAAATATTGATGTCCCCCTTAAAGAAGAGGTTTTGGAAAACTATAGTATCACTATAAGCCTATGGGGGGGGGGGGACTGCAACACCAAAGTTCTGCACTGCTAGAGGGGAAGATACTTGAACAACATGAAAAAACAAGGAAGAAAATGTTCCAAAGAAACCTAGATTCTATAATCAGAGAACCCAGTGACAGCATGGTAGAAGAAATGTCAGAAAAGGATTTCAGAATATACATAATTAAAATGATTTATAAAGCAAAGTATCAAATAAAAGAGCAAATGCAGGCAATGGAATGATCAATCCAATAAGAAGTTGAAAGAGCAAATTCAGGAAGAAAAAGATCACTTCAACAAAGACATAAAGATTTTCCAAAAAAATGGAAATCCTTGAATTGAAGGAAATAATAAACTAAATTAAAAAACTCAATGGAAAACATCACCAACAGACTAGATCACTTGGAAGAAAAAAACTCAGAAAATGAAGACAAAATATTTAATCTTGAAAATAAAGTTGACCAAACAGAGAAGATGGTAACAAATCATGAACAAAACCTCCAAGAACTCTGGGACATCATGAAAAGACCAAATTTAAGAATTTTTTGGAATTGAAGAAGGCACAGATATACAAACCAAAGGAATGAACAACCTATTCAATTACCTGATATTAAAAAATTCCCCAAACTTGAAGAGTGAAATGAAAAATCAAATGAAAGAGGTTTATAGGACACCAAATGTACAAAATTACAACAGATCCACACCAAGTTACATTATAATGAATATGCCTCATATATAAAATAAAGATAGGATTTTGAAGGCTACAAGAGAAAAGCATCAGATTACATATAGGGGGAACCAATATGGATATCAGCAGATTTCTCAGCCAAGACTCTAGTAATTAGAAGGGCCTGGAACAACATATGTCAAGCTCGAAAACAAAGTGGTTGCCAACAAAGAATCCTACACCCAGAAAAAGTAACCTTCAGATTTGAAAGTGAAAAAAAATCATTCCTTGATAAACAAAAGTTAAAAGAATTTGCAAATAGAAAGACTGTGCTACAGAACATTCTCAACAAAATATTCCATGTGGACAAAATGGAAAACAGCAAGGTAGATCAGCAAAGGGAGGAAATACCTTAAAGGAAAGACAAATCAAAGGAGATACCAACTCAAGTTAAAAACAAAAATAAACCCAAATGACTGGGAATACAAATCATATCTCAATAATAACCTGAATGTTAATGGCCTAATCTCATCAATGAAAAGAGATAGGCTGGCAAATTGGATTAAAAAGAAAGACCCAAAAATATGCTGCCTTCACGAGACTAATCTCATACAAAAGTACACTGACAGACTAAAGGTAAAAGGATGGGAAAAATACCCTACCAAACACAGGGACTCAGTAAACAAGTGGGGGTTTCATCCTTACATCAGATAAAGTGGACTTCAAGCCATAGTCAGAAGGGATAAAGAAGGAAATTTTAAACTGTTTAAGGGAACCATAAATCAGGAAGACATAATTATCATAAATATTTATGCCCCCAAAACAGGGCATTCATATACATCAAACAAATCCTTCTCAATTTCAGGAATCAAAGAGACCACAACACAATAATTCTGAGTGACTTTAACACACTGCTGTCACCACTGGATAGATCTTCCAAACTAAAACTAAACAAAAAACCACAGAACTCAATAAAGCTATCAATAACTAAGACTTAACAGACATATATAGAATATTTGATCCATTACAAGTGATTACACTTTCTTCTCAACAGCACATGGCTCCTTTTCTAAAACAGATGATATGTTATGCCACAAAGCAGCCCTTATTAGCAAATGAAAAAAAATAGAGATACTACCTTGCATTCTATCAGATCATAATGGAATGAAATTAAAAATCAATGACAAAATAAAAAACAGAAACTCTTCCAACACCTATAGACTAAATAATATGTTACCGAATGAAGCATGGATAACAGAAAATATTAGGGAGGAAATAAAAAAAATTCTTAGTAGTAAATGAGATTGATCATACAACATATCAAATATCTGGTACACCATGAAAGCAGTAGTAAGAAGAAAATTCATTGCATGGAAGTCACTCAAGAAAATAATAAAAACTCAACAAATAAATGACCTAACATTACATCTCAAAGCACTAGAAAAATCAGAACAGAACAACATCAAAAGTAGTAGACGACAGAAAATAATTAAAATCAGAGCTGAAATCAATGGAATCAAAACAAAAGAAACGATTCAAAAACTGACAAAACAAAATGTCTTTTGAAAAGTAAACAAAATAGATAAACTCTTAGCCACATGCACAAAGGAGAGAGAAAACTCAAATTATAAAATTTGTGATGAGAAAGGAAATATCATGACAGACACCACTGAACTACATAACATAATGAGAAGGTACTTTGAAAATCTATACTCCAACAAAATAGAAAATATTGAAGACATTGACAAATTTCTGGAGACATATGATCCTCCCAAACTAAACCTGAAGTACATATACAATTTAAACAGATCAATTTCAAGCAATGAAATACAGGAAGACATAAAAACCCCTTAAAGTATTCCAGGACATAGAAAATGAGGGAACCCTTCCAAACTCATTCTATGAAGCAGTATCACTCTGATACCAAAATCAGACAAAGACACATCAAGGAAAGAAAATTTTAGACTGATATCTCTGATGAATATAGAGGCAAAAATCCTTAACAAAATTTTAGCAAATCACATACAAAAACATATAAATAAGATAGTGCACCATGATTAAGTGGGGTTCATCTCAGGGATGCAAGCTTGGTTTAACATCCGGAAATCAATAAATGTAATTCATCACTGCAATAGACTTAAGGTAAAGAGGTAAAGAATCATATAATTATTTCAGCAGATGCAGAGTGTTTGACAAAATACAACACCCTTTCATACTCAAAGCACTAAGAAACAGGAAAGTAGGAACATATCTCAACATTGTAAAGGCTATTTATGCTATGCCTACAGCCAACATCATTCTTAATGGAGATAAATGGAAACATTACCTTTAAAAACTGGAGCAAGACATGGATGCCCTCTTTCATCACTTCTATTCAACATCATTCTTGAAATACTAGCCAGAGCAATTAGACCAAAGAAATTAAAGGGATATGAATAGGAAAAGAAGAACTGAAAGTATCTCTATTTGTCAATGACATGATTCTGTATTTAGAGGATTCAAAAAAGTCCACCAGAAAACTTCTAGACCTAATAAATAAATTCAGCAAAATATCAGAATAGAAAATCAACATGCATAAATCTAAAGCATTTTAATTCATAGCAATGTAATACCTGGAAGAGAAATGAGGAAAACAACTCTGTTCACTGTAGCCTCAAAAAAAAAAAAAATACTTGGGAATCAATCTGATCAAAGAGATGAAAGATCTCTAAAATGAAAACTATGTACATTAAAGAAAGAAATAGCAGAAGATCTTAAAAGATGGAAAGATCTCCCATGTTCTTGGATAGGAAAAATATTATCAAAATGGTCATACTTCTAAAAGTGTTATACATAATTAAAACAATTCTAATTAAAATCCCAATGACATTTATCATATAAATAGAGAAAGCAATCATGAAATTCATGTGGAAGAACAAAAGAACCAGAAAAGCCACAGCAATCCTTTCCAGGAACACTGATGCAGGAGGTATCAAAATACCAGACTTTAAACTGTCCTAGAGAGGAAGAGTAACAAAAACAGCATGGTATTGGCACCAAAATAGACAGGAATTCCAAAGGTACAGGATAGAAGAAACAGAGACATACCCATATAAGTACAGTTATCTCACACTAGACAAAGGTGCCAAACACAATGGAGAAAAGATAGCCTATTAAACAAATGGTGCTGGCAAAACTGGAAATTCATATGCAGTAAAATGAAATTAAAACCCTATCTCTCTTTCACTCTGTGCAAAACAATTCAAAATGGATCAAGGGTCTAGGAACTAGTATTGTGACCCTTCACCAAATAGAAGAAAATATTGGCCCAAAGCTTCATCATGGTGACTTAGGACCAGATTTCCTCAACAAGACCCACATAGCACAAGAAATAAAAGCAAGAATCAATAAATGGAATAGATTCAAACTAAAAAAACTTTTTTCTCAGCAAAGGAAACAATGAATAATGTTAAAAGAAAGTCTTCGGAATGGGCGGAAATCTTTTCCACACATACTTCAGACAGAGCACTAATCTCCAAAGTGTATAAAGAACTTAAAAAACTTTACACCAAAAATACAAAGAAAACTATCAATACATGGGCTAAGGAACTGGGCAGATGCTTCACAGAAGAAGATATACAGGTGATCAACAAATATATAAAAACGTTCTCATTATCCCTAGTAGTTAGAGAAATGCAAATTAAAATGACACTAAGAGATCATCTAACTCCAATTTGAATGGTTATTATCAAGAACACAAGCAATAATAAGTGTTGGCGTGGATGTGGGGAAAAGGCACACTTATACATTGCTGGTAGAGTTGCAAATTGGTACAGCCACTCTGGAAAGCAGTATGGAGATTCCTCAGAAAGCTTGGAATGGACCCTGCATTTGACCCAGATATTCCACTACTCAGTTTATACCCAAAGGACTTAAAATCAGCATACTACAGTGATGCAGCCACATCAATGTTCATAGAAGTTCAAGTCACAATAGCTAGGTTGTGCAACTAACCAAGATGCCCTTCAATTGATGAATGGATAAAGAAATTGTGGTATATATACACAATGGAATATTACTCAGACATAAAGAATAAAATTATGGCATTTGCTGGTAAACGGATGAAGTTGGAAATTATGCTAAGTTAAATAGGCCAAGCCCCAATAACCAAAGGCCAAATATTTTCTCTGATAAGTGAATGAGGATATATAACGAGGGGGAATGGTGGAGAGAAGAGAATAATGAAGGAACTTCGGATGGTGTAGAGGAAAATGGGGCAAGAGGGGTGGGGGAAGGAGAGACAGTAGAATGAGCAGTATTACCATATGTATATGTTTTATTACATGAATTGTGTGAATCTACATTGTGTACAACCATAGAAATGAAAAGTTGTACCCCATTTGTGTACAATGAATCAAAATGCAGGGAATCCTCAGATGTAATTGTACAACCATGAATCAGAGATTACTGAAATGAAAAATCTGATTCAGTTGTTCTGGGATGGAGCTGGGTTTTATGAAAATGTAACAATTTCTGAAGCTATTCCAAGACCATAGTGGGATGAGAGAAACTTTTGAAAGGCAATAAGGTTGACTACATAAAGGAAACAATTACTAGTAAATTTGAGTCCAAATATTTTGTTATTTATGTATGTTATTAAAATATCAACTAGCAACAATTTGAATATTTTGTTTATGCTTTGTTTTTCAAATTAAACTTATTTTAATATGTAAAATAAAAATCATACATATTTATGCAATAAAGTTTTGATACATGTATATGTTGTATTATGTTTATAACAGGATAAAAATCTAGTTTTTCAAATAATTGTCATTTTTATTTAATTTTATTGGTTATTTTAGTTCTACATGACAGTACAATCCATTTTCATGAATGTATACAAGCATGGGATATATCCTATTCTAATTAGAATGACAATTGTCTTGTGGGTGGGCATGATGGTGGAACTCACTTAGGTATTTTTATATGAATACATAGGAAAATTATGTTAGATTTATTTTACTGTCTTTCATATTCCTATTATCCTCCCTTCCTTTTTTCACCATTGTCTAATCTTCTGAACTTTTCTAATCCTCCCCCATTCTATGTGGTTTAGATTTCACATGTAAACAAAAAATTCAACCTCTGGATTTAGGAATTGGTTTATTTCAGTTAGCATAATATTCTTTAGATCCAAACATTTACTGGTAGAAGTCATGGAGTCATTCTTAGTTATGGCTGATTAACAATGCATTGTGTATATATGCCCCAATTTTTTATCCATTCATTTGTTGAAGAGCACCTATGTTGCTTTCATAACTTAGCTAATTTAATTTGTGCTGCTATAAATATTAATGTGACTGTGTCACAGTAGTATGCTGCATTTAATGTCCTTTGGGTATATATTCAGGAGTGGGTTCACTGGTTTAAATGGCAGATCCATTCCTTGAAATATATCCATATTTCTTTCCAGAGGGGTCACAACAATCTGCAGTCCCAGCAACAGTGTGTGAGAATTCTGTTTTCTGCACATTCTCATGAACCCATGTTACTTATATTCTTGATACTTACCATACTGACCAGACAGAGATGGAATCTCAGGGCACTTTTAATTCATATTTCTCTAATATCTAAAGATGCTCAGCATTTTTTCCAATATTTGTTGATTATTTCTCTATTCTTTGAGAAGGTCTGTACAGTTCCTTTGTCCCTTTATTGTGTGTGCATGTGTGTGTGTGTGTGTTTAAGATTTCTGAATTCTTTGTACATCCTAGAAATTGACAACATATACAGGTAGCAAAGTTCTTCTCCCATTCTGTAGGTTCTGTCTTCATGTTTTTTGCTGTGAAGGTATTAGTTTGGTCCCATCTAATTTATTATTACTTTTTAATCTTAGAGTCTTGTTCAGAAAATCATTTCCTGTACCAATGTATTGGAGATCTGGGCCTAACTACTCTTCTAGTAGGTTCTGTGTTTCTAGTAAAATTTGTAGGTCTTTGATCTACTTACAGAGTTAACTTTTGTGCAGGATGAGAAATAGATTTTAACTTTCATTCTATTACATATCGATTTCCAGTTTTCCCAGCAGAATTTGTTGAAAAGGCTATCTTTTCGCCAGTGTGCAGTTTTAACACCTTTGTGTAATATAAGGTAAATATATGTATGTGGAATTAATCTATGCATCTTCAATTCTGTTCCATTTGCTTTCATACCTATTTAGTTTTTTTTTTTTTTTTTTTTTTTTGGGTGCTGGGGATCGAACTCAGGGCCTTGTGCTTACAAGGCAAGCACTCTACCAACTGAGCTATCTCCCCAGCCCCCCTATTTAGTTTTTTTAACTATAGCTCTGTTCATTGATTTTCATTGTAGAGATACTTCACCTCTTTTATTAGGTTTATCCCTAAGTTTTTTGTTTTTTTGTTTTTTTTTTTTGAAGGCTATTGTGCATGTGAGAGTTTTCTTAATTTCTATTGTAGCTGATTCATTATTGATGCATAGAAATCCAATTGAGTTATGGATATTAATTTTGTATGCCACTACTTTGCTGAATTTCTTCATGAGTTCTAAAAGTTACCACTTGAGTTTTTGGGACTTTTTACATACAGAATCATGTTGCCAGCAAAAAGAAATAGTTTGAACACTTTTTTCCTACTCATATCACTTTAATTTATATCTTTTGCTTAATTGCTCTAGCCAGGGTTTCAAGGAGTATGTTGAATAAAACTGGTAAATGAGAACAACCTTGTCTTCTTCCTGTTTTTAGTGGGAATGATTTCAGTTTCTCCATTTAGAGTGATGTCAACCTTGGGTTTGACCATGGTGAACTATCATTTTATGTGTTTTTGTGTGCAATTTGCCAGTATTTTATTAAGAATTTTTGCATCTATGTTCATCAAGGATATTGGCATGAAGTTTTCATTCTTCGATATGACTTTGGTTTTGGTATCGGGAATTACTAGTTTCATAGAATTAGTTTGAAAACACTTCTTTTCTATATTATGCAAAAATTTGAGGAGGATTGATGCTAGTTCTTCTTTAAAAGCCTGGTAGAACTTGGCTGAGAATTCATTCAGTCCTAACTTTTCTTTTTGGTACATTTTTTATAACTTCTTCAATTTCATTTTTAGAATTTGATCTCTTCAAATTTTCTAGAGCCTTCTCATTCTGTTTGGTCAGGTCATACATATCTAGGAATATTCTAACACATTGGAGTATGAAAATAATGTACTTTCTGATACTCCTCTCTATTTCAGTAGGGCTTGTGGAGATATTTTCATCATGGATTTAAAAATGTTCATTGTTCTCTCTTTCCTGTATTTAGCTGAGCTAAAAAATTATCAAATTAGTTTAGCGTTTCAAAGAACCAACTTTTTCACTGATTTTTTAATTGTTTTTATAATATCAAATTTATTGAGTTGAACTCTGATTTTATTTTCTGGGATCTAATGATAATGTTATTGATTTATTCTTCTTTGTCTAGGGCCTTGAGATGTAATGTTAGTTTATTTATTTGTTATTTGGTGTCTACCTGTTTGTTTAATAAATGAGCTCAGTAATATAAAATTCCTTCTTATGTCCTCCTTCATAGTGGCCCAGAGGTTTTGATATGTTGTACCTCTATTCTCATTTTCTTCTAAGTATTTTTTTATTTCACCACTGATTCATACTGCAATCCACTCATCATTCAATAAAATGATTTGCAAATATTTAGTCTCCAGGTGTTTGAGTATTTTCTACTTTTTGTCTTATCACTGAATTCTAATTATATTTTGCAAAATGTTTCACATGTTGTGGAGTAGTAATATTCAGTCACTGATGGATTTTATATTCTATATATATATATATATATACATATCTATATATATATATATGTTAAGTCTACAATTTTTTAGTTGTGAAGCATCTTTATTTATATTTTGTTTGGATTATCTACCTAATGTTGAGAGAGGTATGTTAAGGTTACCCAGTATTATTGTGTTTTGGCCTATTTGATTCTTGATGTTGAGAAAAGTTTACTTGATAAATGTAGTGCTTCTTTTAGGACATAAATATCAATGACTGCTCTTTCTTCTTATATGATTCCCTTAATCAGAATAAAATGGCCTTGTTTGTCTCTTCTGATTAAGTTTACTTTGAAGTCCAATTTATCTGATATGAGAAAAGAAACCCCTGCTTGTTTAGGAAGACAACATGAATAATATATTTTCCCCAAATTTTCACCTCCATTCTGTGGATGTCTTTCTTTATGTGTAAGTCTTTTGAAGACAGCATAAAATTGGTCTTGTTTTTCAATTCAATCTGCAAGCCTATGGCTTTTTTTTAATGTTTAGACAATTTGTGTTCAGTGTATTATTGAAAGATGCTTTTTATTTCCTGGAATTTTGGTTTATTTCTAGTTTTTAATTTGAACTGAGTATCCTTTAGTATTCTTTTTTTTTAATTTATTTTTTTATTTTTTTACGTTTACATAGGGTAATGATGTTTATTTTATTTTTCCCCTCCCCCCACCCCTCCCACCCCTCTTTTCCCTCTACACAGTCCTTCTTTCCTTCATTCTTACCGCTCTCCTTAGCCTAACTCTAAACCTAACCCTAAACCTAATGCTAGCCCGTCCCACCCCCCATTATATGTCCTCATCTGCTTATCAGCGAGATCATTCGTCCTTTAGTTTTTTGAGATTGGCTTATCTCACTTAGCATGATATTCTCCAATTTCGACCATTTGCCTACAAATGCCATAATTTTATCATTCTTCATTGCGGAGTAATATTCCATTGTATAAATATGCCACAGTTTCTTTATCCATTCATCAACTGAAGGGCATCTACGTTGGTTCCACAATCTGGCTATGGTGAATTGAGCAGCAATGAACATTGATGTGGCTGTATCTCTGTAGTATGCTGATTTTAAGTCCTTTGGGTATAGGCCAAGGAGTGGGATAGCTGGGTCAAATGGTGGTTCCATTCCAAGCTTTCTGAGGAATCTCCACACTGCTTTCCAGAGTGGCTGCACTAATTTGCAACCCCACCAGCAATGTATGAGTGTTCCTTTTTCACCACATCCTCGCCAACACCTATTGTTGCTTGTATTCTTGATAATCGCCATTCTAATTGGGGTGAGATGAAATCTTAGGGTAGTTTTGATTTGCATTTCCCTTATTACTAGAGATGTTGAACATTTTTTCATATATCTGGTGATTACTTGTACATCTTCTTCTGTGAAGTGTCTGTTCATTTCCTTAGCCCATTTGTTGATTGGATTATTTGTATTCTTCGTGTAGAGTTTTTTGAGTTCTTTATAGATTCTGGAAATTAGCGCTCTATCTGAGGTATGGTTGGCAAAGATATTCTCCCACTCTGTAGGCTCTCTCTTCACATTTCTGATAGTTTCCTTTGCTGAGAGAAAGCTTTTTAGTTTGAATCTATCCCAGTTGTTGATTCTTGCTTTTATTTCTTGTGCTATGGGAGTTCCTTTAGTATTCTTCTAGTGTTGTTTCTACTTTTGGTTTTTGCTTTTTCTCCATGTATTTTTGAAATACTTTATTGAGTATCTTTTGTACTGTCAGCTTTATGAATTCTTTTAAACTTTATCATGGAAATTTTTTATTTTATCTTCAAATCAAAACCTTAATTTCCTTTCTATAGTATTTTTGGTTGGCATCCATTTTATTTAGAGTTTGGTATATAGTATTTTAGGGTTTGGGTTGAAAAATCAGCAGAGATTTGCTTTGGGGTTTTCCTCAAAATGTGACCAGTCTTTTTCTCTTGCTGCATGTAAGATTTTATTTTCTGTATGTTAGACATTTTCAAAATGATGTTTCTTTCAATGGGCCTCTTGCAATTTTGTGTATCTGTATTTCTGTATGGTTTCTGTATTTAATTTTCCATTTTGTTTTTAAGATTTTGGAAATTTCCTGATGTTATTTTATTGTTAAAATTGTGCAGTATTTTGTCTGTATATCAGATCCTTTATCTTAAAATTTCTGTTCATAGGCCCTTAATATCTTTTATCTCTAATCATCTTTTTTTAAGATTATATACTTTGTTTTCAAGTCCTGATAGTCTATCTTCCATGTGGTCTAGTTTGTTGGTGATGCTTTCCATTGGACTTTTAATTTGGTTTATTAATACCTTCATTTTGAAAATTTCCAATTGATTCTTCTTCAGGATCTATATTTCCTTATTGAAGTTATATTTCAATCCCTGTATTTTCTTTCTTAATTCATTTATTTTTTTTCATCTTTTACCTCACAGATCAGTTGAACCATGAACTTTCTGAATTCCATCTCTGACATTTCCTCCATTATTGTGTTAATGGAAACTGTTGTTGAGGTATTCTATGTTGTTTGGTATGGTTTTTTCCTTTCATTTTCCATATTCATTGTGTGTTCACCCATCTGTCTGGATATATCTGAAGCAGTAGAGTTTCTACTTTATAAATCAATTGTGCCCCTCTTTGTTATAAGCACCTCAGAGTTTGGGGGCAGAGGCCGATGATAGTAAAAATCTATGCCAAGAATATACAGCAGTAGATTAGGTACTTAGTTCCTATTTTGACACCTACAGTGTTATTTGGTATAATATGCAGAAATAGAAGAATCAACAATTTCCATTAGTAAAAAAGTAACTAATCATAAATTATGTCTGGCACAAAGTCAAACTGTAGGTGTTGTCTATGACTTCTGCCATATTAATTACTGCTCTGGCATTGGTGGTAGGGGAAGACATTACATACATCAAGTAGCATTAACTGATGTTAAGGATCCATTCAGTATGTGGGAAAAGGAGATAGAAAGGTAGAAAATGTGTGCAATTTTAAAGCGTAAATATGGCAGATGAAATGGTAACATAGGATGTCATGTTAATGAGGAAGAGGGAGAAAAAATAGAAGAAAGAATATAAAGGAAGAGTGAGGAGAGAATTTGGTTGTTTCACAATAGAAAATGGAGAGGGAAAAGAGAAATAGAGAATATAGTGGTGTAAAAAAGTATACAAAAGAAAATCAAACTATGCTAATCAAAAACCTTGACCCTCAACACCTGGCTGTGAAAAATAATAACCTTCAATAAAAAGACTAGAAATTAGGAAGAGTAAGTCTTTATATGTATAGGTGTTCTTGAACCAATCAGTACATATTCAAGTAAATTGAAACACCAAAAACAAAATAAAACATAACCAAAAATAAAAGAAGTGAAAAACCCGGATGAAAAGTTAAGAAATTATGGAATTGTTTTGACTGTGTTGGACAAATAGTGAGCATATGTGTTTGCTCTCTGTCCCCAACTGATTTTGTTTCTTCTTGAGGTGTGAACTGAGTGTGGGTGTATGGGGTGTGGGCTGTCGAGGCCTTCCGTTTTATTGTGTTGCTCACCATGTTTCCAGCTAGGTTCTAAGACTACTAAACTTTTCTTCTTGTGATATAGATAAGGGGTGAAATGGGAGGAGCTGTCCACCCATTACCAGTGTGTGCTCCGCATTGTGTTCTACGAGAGAAGGTCCCATGGGTGGAGTTCCTGGTTGCAGGGACTTAGTTTTAGTGAGGTTCTGGTTGATTTATTTTGTGTTGAGTTGCTGGCATTTTTGAATTGATATTCCTCTAAAGCCTGGCACATGTCAATCTGTGATGGATTGGGCACTTCAGGTGGTGAAATGTTGGGCTGGTTGGGCCAGCCTGTGGGCCAGAGAGCAATGCAGGACCCTGGGTCACATTGAACTGGCAGGGACATTGCAGCCTGGCACACTGAGCTATGGTTCAAGAAGTAAAATTGCAGGCATAGTTGGTCAAGTAGTGGGCAGGGTGTGAGGTTTGGGGGTTTGGAAATATTGGGTCTCTGGGGTCCACAGGGCACAGAAAGATTGTGGTCACAGGGACCAGACAGAGAGGGCAAGCCAGGAGCAGTTGGATGTCAGAAAACTGGCAGGTACCAGCAACAGGTAGGGCACTGTAATGGGTGGAAGCCAGAGACTCAGCATGTGCCAAACTAGATGGGTTTAAGGGAAAGGTGGGTTTTGTCGTCTTGGAAGTGACCAGAACCAGCCAGGCAGTTAATCAGAGAGCTATGTGACCTGAAACTCACCACATCAAATAGCTGATTCATTGTAGCTGACCTTATGAACTCCTTTGAGCCGTAGGACTCAAAGAATTGGAGAGAGTTGGGTTATCCCTATCTCTCCAACTGGAGTTATTGAAACCAAAGTTCTTGGTTTCTTCTTTTCCCTGGGTTTGTTAATCTCAGGTAAGTCATTGCTAGGCTCAGATAGGTTTATGCAGGCCTAGCCATAATCTCCCAAATCTAGGTTTCCACTATCCATTGGAACAGTTATTGTTTACTCTCAAGATAACTCCTGGTTCAGCTCTCCAATGATGATTAGTATACCCATGGTAACTTTTTTAGATCAATTTAATGAGCTGAAAAATCTCTGGTGTAGCAAGAGCACATTGATACTCCAGTCTCAAGATATTTCACTCGGAGCCTCAGAAAGAAGTACTATTTTCACCACTTGAGTTCTGGGTAAGTGAGCAAGGAGAAATGCTGCCTCACTCTAATACACCATCTTCCCTGCCTCAATAATAATCTTTTTCTTTCAAATGTGTACATAACACTCTATGAGTTTCTCATACCTTAAATCATAAAATCAGGCCACAGCCGCCATGTCTTCCGGGGCCAGCGTGAGCGCCCTGCAGCGCCTGGTGGAGCAGCTCAAGCTGGAGGCGGGCGTGGAGCGGATCAAGGTCTCTCAGGCTGCTGCAGAGCTTCAGCAGTACTGCATGCAGAACGCCTGCAAGGATGCTCTGCTGGTCGGTGTTCCAGCTGGAAGCAACCCCTTCCGAGAGCCCAGGTCCTGCGCTTTACTCTGAAGACCAGTAAGAAGTTTGTTGAGGAATGCCTTCAAGCAGAAAGTAATGAATGACTGACTCCAAGTCTCAAGAAAACACTTATTTAGCCAAATGACTGAGATATTTCAGACCTTTTCTGTGGCTTGGTCTTACAGCCAAAATTCTACAGAAATTAATGATTTTCTACTCAAATAAGGAAACTGAAGAAATAGAATTGTTTTAAATAATAATAATGTTCTCATGGTGAAGTGCTTTGTATCAAGATAAACAAAACCTTACCACCAAATATACCAAAATATCACCTCTTTAATGAGTGAGTTACTGGCATTGCTATACGTAGAATATCATGTATGTTTTATTTACTGGATGTTTACATTTTAGGAAGGAAAACACTTTTGTTTATCAAAAGAAGGAAATATTTGTAATTTGTTGTTCCTAAGATTTTTATACTATAATAAAATTTGTTCTCCTATCATAAATTTACAATTACTAAATGAAGACAAGAAAGTATAAAATTGGGGGGAAAGAAGAGTCTTCACTAATCAAATGATGCCTTGATTTTTTTCTAAATGAGAAGCTTTTTTTATTTTTAACACTAAACACAGGAGATGTTTCTTAGTAAACTTGTTTAGAAAGACTCATGTTATGATGTATATTAGGTTGCCCCACCTTGTGTATGAAGCAGTTTTGATCTCTTTTTAAGTTCCTTTACTGTATAGTTGTGGTTGCACTTTTTAAAAGATCCTCCATTATTTCATGCCTTTAAAAAAATGTTTAAAAATGTTTTAAATATGACCTACATACAGAACTTTGCAAATAGTTAAAAACAAAATAATGTGAAAATATTACGACTTAAAAGAATTCTTCATGTCACAAGTGTTTTACTTTGGTGATGTGCCTTTGATTTAATTTTAGAAGGATACTTTGTGTTTGTAATAATCTTTGAAAAGTTTGGGAATAAATTCTGTTTAATTCATCGTTTTCTATGATGGCAAAAAAAATCATAAAATCAAAAATAATGTGGATAGTAGTAATAATATAGTAATAATATTCATTTTTATGATATTTTATGAAGTATCCATTAAATGGTAGTGCTCAATATTTACCAAAGTTCATTTGACCTGAAATTCAGATTTAAGGAATTATTAAGATCAAAAGAGAGTTTGAATGTTAAAGCAATTATCAGAGCAGGGCAGTTACTATAAATGAGAAGAGCAATGGAAACAAGAAGACAACAAAATCAATTGAATCAAATGATATTTATATTTTATATGCACAAATATAAAAATATCAACTTTTTATACATTAAAATAATTTTTCATGTAAAGAAAAATAAAAATATTCAGTTTTTAAAAACAAAATTCAATTTGTGATAGTTTTGTTTAAAGAAATGATTGAGTCACACACAGTGGCACATGCCACTAATCTCAGCTGTTTGGGAGGAGGAGGCAAGAGGATTTCAATTTCAATGCCACCCTATGCAAAATAGCAAGACCCTAAGCAACTTAGTGACACTCTGACTCAAAATAGAAACAAGAATATAAAGTGCTGAGGATATGGTTACATGGGTACAATCCATGGTCAAAATAAATAAATAAATAAGTAAGTCTATATTGTTCAAAGGGACCCTGAGAAGGTTGACAAATATTTTCTCAAATAATATTTTGTTTAAGGAGATGGCAATACTCCATGAAGAAACAATATATCCTTAAAAGTGAAATATTAATAAGGTTGAAATATCTTGTGGACAAGTTCTTAATAGATGGATTTGGTTTTATTTGCCAAACACCCTGCAATAACCCAACCTTCTGTTTAAAAAAAAAACAAAGAAAAAATTTAAAACCAACTGATGCATACTAATTTGGGCAAGATCTGAAAGCTAAAATTAACATAGTTTCAGATATTCATCCAATAGTACCAGATCCATATACTTTACGAATAGTAACGCCAGGTAACAATGATTGGTTAAGTACAATTTTAAGAGATGAGTTCCTTTGCATTCCTCTGATAATGTATTCCTAATTACTGCTCTTGAGTGACAGGACTTCAATACAAAAGTAACAATCCAGTATTGCTGGGTGTTCGTCCATATAGATTTAATTTTTTGTACTTTTTTGAATAGAATTCTATCAAAATTGTTAGCTGAGGGTTATGTGTGGATTAAGAAATCCTTTTTCAATATAAGGATTATCTGCTTATAGCCAACCCCAACTATGAACTCAGATTTTCACATACTATATTGCTGCAGTAAAACACCTCATCTCATGTGGATATGAGGTGTCCACTAAAATGGCTGAGTTTTGTAAACATGTCACCTATCTGGGATTCCAGATTATCCAATGTACCTAAATTTTGATGTCAGATTTATAGAAGGCTATCTTAAGCCTTATAGAGGTCAGCAACTAGAGACAGGTACGTGGGTTCCTGTAAATGTCAGCATTATGATTGGATATTTGTTGTCACCCAAAAGCTCATGCAGAAGACATTGCAAGAAGGTTTAGCTACTAAATTATTAGGTTATGAGAGTTTTGCCTATTTAGTGCATTAAACCTCAGGGATGGAATGGTAACTGCAGGCAAGTAGGGTATGGCCAGAGGAGAAGGGTCCCTAGGGGCAGACTTTTAAGAATCATCTTTCATCCTTGTTGAGCAGAGCACTCTCTGCTTCCCGGTACCATCTTCCCAAATGCTTTTATACACCACACTCTCCTGCCATGGTGTTCTGCCTCATCCCGGTCACAGAGGACTAGACCAAACCATCTCTGAGCTGAGAGTTCTGAAACTGTTAGCCCATAATAAACTCTTCCTCCTCTAAAATTGCTCTTGTACAGAATTTTGGTCACAGTAATAAAATATCTGACTAAAACAATCAGATGCTGGTCTTTAATTTTGGACTAATATGTAAACTCCTGTATTAGGCCTTAAAAGGAAAAAATAAAGCATTTGCTTTGTACACCAGAATTCCAAGCTGCCTGAGAAGTTAAAAGAGACTCATGACACTTCCTGTCCTACATCTACCTGACACAAAATGTTATAAGACTATATAAAAAAGAGAAGCAAGGTACAGTCCTTGAAGTTCTCTGCTTGACCATACAATGAAAGGTTTTTTCTCCTTCCTTTGGAGTGTGATTGCCAATTGTGATTTACCACAAGAGGTTGAGAAACTCACTCTCAACCATTTCTTTGTGGAAAAATACATCTCAACAGAGTACAGCACAGATTAAAAATTTCAAAAGACTTTACAAAGGAGAAAACATTAAAATTACCAAAAAAAAGAATATGAGTATAAAGCAATACTCTTTAAGGACATTAAAATTCAAGCTAAAAGACTATTGTATACACACCAGGAAGAAAAAAAAAATCACATGCATGCAGAAAACTAATGGTAACACAGGAGTTAAGTGATTGGAATTGTCAGACCTGCTGTGGTAAGGTAAACGTTAAAGTCCCTTTGGAAAATGACATGGTGCTATCTACTCAGGCACATACTATGAACCATTAATTATTCCCCTACATAGAAAAGAAGTGGAAAAAAATGATTATAAGAGAATGCTCTAACTGGAACCCACCACTGCTGACTTTACCACTGGGATAGTTTCCTCCAGCTGCCACCACACTGTTCAGGCTAGGCCCCTCAACCTGGGTGATGGGACCCAGTTTTCACAGTAAGTAAAAACAGCACCAGCTCCATATCACAGAAAAGCACAGGACAGTGGTCTAATTAGCACCAATGACATGAAGGGTAAAGGAAAATGTAAAGAGAAAAATAAAGAAGTGGTAAAGGAGGCTAAGAATAGGGCTGAGGAGGAAAAAGTACCTGCTGAGTATGAAGAAGGGAATAAACAATATGCAGATAAGGAAGAACAGGAGAAAGAAGATGAAGTGAATTCCAATTGACAGAAATCAGAAAATGGGGTGACAGTAGGAGAACCCTTCCAATGAGTTTGGAATGGAATGCCCTTGAAAGTGAGAGTGGGATAAAACTAGGGTGCAAACATTTTACCTGCTTGTAGCACTGCACATGAGATGCCGTTCTTCTTACTTCAGCCTCTCATTTCCACCTGTCCAGATGCTGACACTCCCCACTAACTCTCCCCTTGTTACAGCATCTGGCCTGCTCCATTTGAGCCTTCCTCTGGTCACCAGGTGTACTTCTCCCCTACTTGCTCTTCTGCCCCCTTATACCACTTATACTCTCATAGCCTCTCATGGCAGCCCCCAGCCTTGCATCCTGCTCCAGCCCTCTCCAGATTCACCTCACAAATTCTCCTACCAGAGAGCAGGAAGCTGGGGCGAGGCCAGGGTCAGAAACAAACCCACGGTTTCCACTTTTCCCTCCACTTTTTGCATTAATAAGTTCAGAGGGAATGTTTGGAAAATGACATGGTGCTATCAACTCAGGCACATACTATGAACCATTAATTATTCCCCTACATAGAAAGAATGTTTTTCTTTTATTTTTGGCTTGTTTTGTTTTTAAAACAGGATAAATAGTACTGTATAGAAAAGGAAAAGAGTACTTACCATCAGACATTATGGAGGGGTACTAAGAGGAAGAGGGCATGAAGGTGTTCTCAGGGCATCATTAATGTTCTATTTCTTGATGTAAGCAATAGTACATGGTATTTTTCCTTCGTGTTAATTCAAGAAACTCTATAATTTCAATGTGTACCTGTTCTTGCTGTGCTTAATAAAATCAAATTTATTACATGAATGGCTGTGAGGAAGAGCAAAAGAAGGGATTTAAAATGACATTTGAGAGCATTTTTATTTTTAATTTATTTCATTTTTTTCTAATTACTTCTACATGGCAGTAGAATGCATTTATACATTTTGAAGGTCGCACATAAATAGAATGTAATCTCCGGGAACATATTTTAATAATGGACACAACAATTTGGTTCATTGTGGTGCTGGTGTCATGAATATGTACATATGCCACAAGATAAAAGTATACACTTAAGATATATGCAGGTTAATATGTTCCAATTAAACCTCCATAAGAATGTTTAAAAAGTGTGATGCATCTAAAGCTGATGTTAAAAATGAAATATAGAGACATAAATTAGTAAACCATAAAATGACTAGGAATTTATTAGCAAATCATCCATCTTAATAGTTTGAAACAAATAAATTTTATAAAAGTAAGAGTAGAGAAAAGAAAATCCTAAGCAAAAGAGTAAAACTAGAAGATATTGAAAATAAAAATAACACAGAATCACCAAAGTCAATGATGGTGCTTATAAAAAGCAAATGAGCCAGATTTAGTGGAGCAAGTGTGTATTCCAAACAACTCAGGAGGATTAGGCAGGAAGATCAAGCGTTCAAAGACAGCCTCAGTAACTTGGTGAATCACTTAGTAACTCAGAGAGACCCTGGCGAATTCAATAGTTCAATAAGTAAAAATTACATCAATTATATACTACATAATTGCATATATACAATGATGTCTCACTTGAAGTGAATATATTCTGTGAAATTCATTCTAAGATGATTCTCCTATTTTCCAAATACGTAAGTGTAATGACAAGTATCCAGTTGGGACAGACTACTACATGGTGAGGCCCTTTGATACATCCATTCCACTCTTGTACATGAAGTCTACCACTGACCAAAACACCACAATGCAACAATAGACTGGTGTTATAAAGTTAAAGCAATCAGTGTAGACTTCATGATAAAATTAACACATGGTGGAACTCAAGAGAAAACTCTTCATAAGTCTTTTGAAATTTAGACAGTTTTAAATCGTAGAGATTGTAGTGTAGGAAAGAGGAAAAATGGTAGAACATGGGGATATTTGTATGATAGTAAAAATGCTATTGTATGCTTTACTCATACCACATAACCCATTTTCACATAATAAATATAAATATAAGAATTATAAAAAGTGAACTATGAAAGAAAATATGAAGCATCCAAAAGTTGACACAAGAAAGTGAGACAGGATGCATATGGTGGTGCACAACAGAAATATCCAGTATTCTAGAGGCTAAGGCAGGAGGATCACAAGTCTAAGGCAAACCCAAGAAACTTATCAAAATGTGTCTGAAAATAAAATTTACAAAAGAACTGAGGCTATCGCTGAGTAATAGAACACCAGTTTCAATCCCCAATATCAAAAAGGGAAAAAGAACAACAAACAAGTTATTTATTTTCAAATTACAACAAAATAATATTTTTAAATTCATAAATTATATAATATTAAAATAAAAATTCCATTCATCAAATGATTCCATGAAATGGTGCAAGGAAAATGACCTAATTACCTCATATATAATCAAACACATATAAGAAGAAAACTACAGACTCCAAAAAGAAAAGCAAGCAAGAGACTTGAACATTCACTTTAAATAGGCCATATATAAGTGTTCCATAATCATGAAAAACTAAAAATCTTTAGAAATTAGGTAATGTAAAATAAAATCACATCATATACACAAAGTTAAATAGTATTGATGAACATGTGGAAGAAAGGCATTCTCATAAAGGGAAGATATAGTTTAAACTGCTATTATCATGTGCAGAATTTTTTTTAATCAAACATACATGATACACCACCACCAGAAACAGAGACTGAAATTACAACACCCGGACACATGAAGACATAACCATATTCCTCCTGAGTTGAAACCCAGGGGCATGGTTAAAGGGGATGTGTATTTAGGAAGAAATAAATAATAAGCTGTTAAAAATAATGGTTCTCGAAGGTAGACACATTTTTTGTTAAATTCAGTTTCATGTATACTAAAAAACACCATGTGTATTTTATAAAGTTGTCACATGAATGTTGTATTTCTTAAGTAAGAATATTTAAAAATGTGTAGAATGAGAAAATAAAAATACCAAGAAGTACATCAAAGAACAAATTGCTCAACTTATGTATAGATGGTAAAACTATCATAAGGAAGACCATTATTTCAAGTCAACTATAATACCTCAATGAAATTAAAGAAGAGAACAATACAAAAACATCCAAAATTCTCCAGGAAGATTTTACATATATGTAATTACAAGGACTCTCAGAAATATGAAAGCAAAGTACCAGCTATCATTACCTGATACTAATGTATGTTATAAAATTATAATATTGTAGTAATATAAAGAGTAAGAAATCACAATAGAGAAAATTAGATAGGTAAATCCATATGTATCTAAATATAGTTTTTATTGTTAAGTGCAATAAAAAGGCCAATATAAATACAATCATATCAAGAAAATTATTTAATGTGAATGAATAATACAATCCAACCAAAAGATAGATATTAGAACTAGAGGCTCAGACCACTGGTTGGGATTGTGTGCAGAATGTGTGCAATACTGGTATTATACCCCAGCACCACCCAACAGAAAGCAGATATTGAGGAATGATTATAAAAAATATAGCAAAATATGAACTTCCTGACTCTTGATCCACTCACAGATAAGCCAAATCAATATTTACTCCTGTTTTGAATCTGTCTTAAATTTATAAATTAATTAGAGGCATATAAAACAAAACATTCTACCATCAGATGAGTAGGAAAGGTTGAGTTATACTAGTACATAAGCATTTCTTAAGCAATGACCCTTATAACTGGGATGGAATATTTAAATCAACTGTCACCCTTAGTAGAGGAAGAGAGTTTGGGTCATAAATATAGCACATTTCATTCTAAATTTTCTGTAGTTTGAATTTTAATTTAACTGGTGCACACAGAAAGAGACTAGATATACATGAGTATAAAGATCAGAGAAAAGGAGAGGTTTTCTAGGAAAATGTAAGAGTCCTGGGTTTTATTTCATGGGACCAGGGAAGAGGAGTTAAAACTCAAGTGTCCCAATTTTTCCTAAGACATTTGTCAGCATAATCTGCAAAAGGCTGTTGCTAACAGTTGAACTTCTTTCTATCCAGCACCAAAGAGTTAACAAGGGAAATGCAATCCATGACTGGCAGCCCAAGTGGAAGTGAAGTACTTCAAGAGCCCTCTTCCTCAACTCACCTCACTAATAACTCCAGGACTAAGCAATTCTTTCTGTAAGGAATTTGTCTGAAATTCAAAATTGTCCATTCAATGAACTACATTCTAAACCTCCAGGCTTTGGGTGCAATGACAAATGCACATGTGCATATCTGAGTATATCACAAAGAAGAGACTCCATATTAGTATGAAAGCATTTCCATGAGCTAAGATCCCCACCAGGAGTGAAGAAAAAGGGTTAAAAGAACAGATTCCTGTTTATTTCTAAAATAGGATCACATCACCTTCTTTCAATGAGTATAAGACACCCTTGATTCTAACAAACTTGCATCATAAATTTAGTGCACCATTCAACTGTAAGACTTCCTGTGACTTGAGTGCAGCTGTTAGAATAGCTACTATCAAAAAGTGGAAGAATAACAAGTACTCCAATTATATGGATATGGAAGAGAGAAACACTTTAAACTTCTAGAAATGAATTTAGTAAAGCAAACTTTTAAAAAGCCTTGAAAGTTGAAAGTGCTTTAAAAACTAACAGAACAATAATATTCTGGGTGTATTTCCAAAGTATTTGAAATCAGTATGTTAAATAAATGGTTGCATTCTCATCTTCACTGTACAGTATTCACAGTAGCTAAGGTCAGGAAACAACTGAAGTGCATTTTGGATGAAGGGTACCCCAGGAGATTTCTTCCAGCTTTAGGGCAATCAGCTACTTCCCTGAAAAACTATACTCCCTAAATTAAGTCTACTGTCTAACAAGATAAGGCCCAAGTACTAATATTCACTAGACTCTCAAGAGACATTAGATGTGCCAGCTGTGGGATCTTCATATCAGATAGTTCTGAAACACAGTACCAGGAATATAGCAGAGAGGGAAGGAGACCTTTCTCACATGATTTCCATCAGGGGAACTCACAACACAAAGATATTTTGACAAGGTATCTGGCCTTGGAGAGACAAAAGGAGAATACAAGCACATAATTTTACAAAGGTCAAGTGATTTTTCTCTACTTTTCTATCATGTGAAATTCTCATAAATAATAACAACAACAAAAGCCTTGGTTTTGTTCTTTTTTCTTTGGTACTGGGGATTTAACACAGGGGCATGTTAAATATGAGCTACATACCCAGTCTGTGTTTTAAAAATTTGAGACAGGTATTTCTAAGTTGCCTATGCTTGACCTAAATTTCTGATGTTGACCTTGGAATTACAATCTTAGCCACCTGAGTCTCTGGGATTTTACACATTTGTCATTGCACCCAGCCAGAAAACAAATCCTGTAGAAAGTTCTATCCAGTTCTTCATAAAAATATATTGCTCATTTGAAATGTAATGGGGGAAATAATTGATAATATTGAGGATAGGAAAAGTTGTCATTAAAAATATGAACAGGGATCTGAAATTTTAGGATTTTATTGACATATATATAGAGGTTTAAGCTTTGAGACAGGGTTCTGGATTTCACATTTTGCTTCCCATACATTTAGAACATTCAGGAGGATTCAACCAGGTTGGCACACACCTGTAATCCTAGCAACTCATGTGTCTGGTCACAAGTTTAAGGCCAGACTCAGCATCTGTTTCAAATTAAAAATAAGAAGTACCATGGGTGTATCTCAGTGGTAAAGGACTTCTGGGTTCAAAGCATAGTATCTCCATCCCACCAAAACAGAAGAATGAGCTCAGGAAGGAGGAAGAACTGAGAAATATACAGACTACAGATCACAACTCTTCTCATGCAGGAAAACAATACATAGAGTTGTGAGTCTGATGATCTTCCCTCTCCACAATCCACCACACAATCTGGGAATGTGCTGGAATACTGGCGTATATGTGCTCAGACAGGACTTCAGATAGTGGCTGAAAATATTCTGCAGAAACATGACAACCTATTGCTGACATATGCCCCACTTCAGTGGTAAGTGAGGATTCACGATTAAAGATCAACTCCTTATTTTGCAATTTGGCCCTAGACCTAACTGCCAGTCTATGATATTTTTCTTCCTATAGTGAAAGCCCTAAATGAGCAAGTGAACTTGAAATCAAGATAAATTTTGTTGGCAGGCATGGTGGCACACACCTATTGTCCCAGTAGCTTTTAAGGCTCAGGTAGGTGGATTTCAAGTTCAAAGTCAGCCTCAGCAACTTAGCACTAAATAAAATGTTTAAAGTTCTAGGAATGTGTCTTAGTGGTTAAGTGCCCCTGGGTTCAATCCCCAGTACAAAAAAAAAAAAAAAAAAAAAAAATTGTGTCTAATTTAAAAGCCCAAACACCTCCACTACACCACATGACTCATACAACTTTTCTCATTATTTTAGAACTTGATTATTGGCACTTATTAAATAAAAGCAGGTTTTCTAAGGTGTGTGTGTGTGTGTGTATGTAATTTTAATATATTTTGCTTGCTTTCTGGTATCTGGGATGGAATGGACCATGGCCAGCCTTCAGAGGAGAAAACCCACCTCTGGTAGCTTTCTGCTTAAAACTCCCAGCTTCCATTCAGGGCAGTGTCTCTCCAGATTTTTGAACCTGAGAAGAAATACAGATAAGGAATTGTATTACTCACCTGAAAGAAAAGCAGTTAAGAGAATTGCCTGAACCTTTGTGCATATATAGAATAAGCACATACATTCCATATAAACAAAACCTTTTTTTTATACCTGATTGTTTAAGGGGCTTCCTTTCCAGGACCTGGGGAAATCCTGGTTCAGTTTATAACAAGGAATGACACCAGCCAGAAGTAATCTGAACCCTCTGTACAAATCAGCAAAAGAAACCAGGTTTCCATGTCATTTTCTAAACATAGCTGATAGAGGCATGGAGCAGACAATCCTTTTATTGGGGACATGAAGTAAAAGCAATGCAAGGAAACACAATTAGTTATACCACTTTGAACCACCAGTGAATTGGAATTTGGAAGTCAGACAAGGAAGATTCAACCTTTTATGTTGGGAATGTGAATGACATTGATGCCTACAGTGAAAATGTTATCACAAATTTTGAAAAGAAAATTCATGTGAGTGGCAGATAATGGTTAAACAATTAGTATCTGCAGTGTTTTCCAGGTGGCTTGTTAGCCATGGCCAAAGCACATACATGTATTACTAGCCTCCATGAAAAGCATTTTCCATCTGTGTTCTCTAAAATTATTTCCATTATAGAGGTGAGTAAACACAGGTTTCTGGATATTAAATGGCAACTCAGTTGCACAGAGAACTACCCAGAGACAGAACCATATGAAATTTCTTCAAAGCTCCTCAAAGTCTGATTTGCTCCTGATGTACAGGATGTGTCTGAAGAAATATTTTCATTCCATTTTGAAGAGGATACCTACAGAAGACATTCCAGGAACAACACAAATGTTTTTTCCTACTTTCATGTTAAATAACTCTTCAAAAACTGAGCTATCAACCTAGATTCCTTATGAGGTAAGTGTGCAGAGATTAAAGGGTGCAAAAAAGCCCATCACAGGTTCAGAGTCTGAGTATGACTCAGAAGAGAAATAAATCTAAAAGTCTCATAAATTTTAAAGAAAATATATGTAACTATTTATAAAAATAAATGTTCATTTGTTGCTGTCTCTACAACATATCATTCAGAAAACAATAGATTATAATGCATATTTCTTGAAATGCCAAAACTTATCCTATATGATTTTGTATTAAAGCCCAAAATCCAAGTAAGACAATGCATGATTCACTGTCAAAAATATTTTAAAAATTCTTCAAGGAAGAAGTGGATGTTTTTGTGAATATGTCATTCAACAATTTACTTAACAAACGATGTTGAGGAAATATATTCATTTTTCTGCAGCCATAGGGAAGTGAGATTTTCCTTATTTATATTTCCTGTTAGAATTTCAAAAGATAAGCCCTAAAATTTCCTTTGAAATACCTCCAAATATAAAACATACAAGATATCTACAATACAAACTCAGGGGAATAAAAATGTAAATTTTTTTTATTAATTAAATGCAAAACCTTTCTTTTTCTTGAAATCCAATTCTATCTTCCTTTTTGGATACATTTTCTTAACTTTGAAGCAAGAAACCACAAACAAAATACAGGAAAATGCCTTGAACTGCCAATTAATATAGGGGATATCTATATCTAAATCTTTAATAATCATAAAAAATTAAAAATATAAAGGAATATTCAAAATATTTAGAGAAATATAAAATTCCATCACAGATAAAATAATATTGATAAT
>NW_025920415.1:0-113895 GCF_902686445.1 Sciurus carolinensis
TCCTTCATGAAACTCTCTCAGAAAAGCAACTTCAATTTTAGCCCTTTTCAAACTTAACGTTAGAGTCCTGCAACTGCAATAAAAAAGGGACTTGTTTAGAAAACGTGGAGAGAGAGTGCTCAGGTGTTGGGAGCAGAGTAGGAACGAGGAAAAGAGAAAGGACCCTAGTTTCATGAAAATTCATTCGAGCATTAGCTCAGAAATCGCAATTCAGTTGCTGCCTAATAGTGCATGCATAGGGAAAGCTCAATTCATGGAAATCGAACCAGTTTGTTCTAACAGAAGCACTGCGCCTGGTGGAACCACCACATCTGCAGAGAGAAGTGGGAATGAGGAGGGGAGATGATACACAATGTTTCATTGAAATCCATTCGTGAAACTCTCTCAGAAAAGCAACTTCAATTTCAGCCCTTTTCAACTTTCACGTTAGAGTCCTGCAAAAGCAAAAGAAAAGGGGCTTGTTTAGAAAACGTGGAGAGAGGGTGCTCAAAAGTTGGGGGCAGAAAGAGAATGATGAAATAGAGAATACACATCGAGTTTCATGAAAATTCAGTCGTGCATTTGCTAGAAAACGGAATTCAGTTGCTGCCTAAATTTGCGAGCATACCGAAGGCTCAATTTATGGAAATCGAAACAGTTTGTTATAACAGAAGCACCGTGCATGGTGAAACCACGACATCTGCGGAGATAAGTTGGAATGAGGAGGGGAGATGATTGGCAAAGTTTCATTGAAATCCATTCGTGAAACTTTCTCAGAAAAGCAACTTCAATTTCAGCCCTTTACAACCTTCACCTTAGAGTCCTACAATAGCAGTACAAAAGGAATTTGTTTAGAAAACGTGAGAGAGTGTGCTCAGGTGTTGCGAGCAGAGGGGGAATGAGGAAAAGAGAAAGTACCCCGAGTTTCATGAAAATTCAGTCATGCATTTGCTCAGAAAACACAATTGAGTTTGTGCCTATGAGTGCGTGCATATGGAAAGCTCGATTCATGGAAATCGAATCAGTTTGTTATAAGAGAAGCAAAGTGCATGATGGAACCACCACATCTGAGGAGCAAAGTGGGAAAGAGTAGCGGAGATGATACGCAACGTTTCATTGAAATCCATTCGTGAATCTTTCTCAGAAAAGCATCTTCAATTTCAGCCCTTCTCACACTGCACGTTAGAGTACTGCAAGAGCAATACAAAAGAGGCTTGTCCAGACATTCTGGAGGTAGAATGCTGAGAAATTGGAGCAGAATGGGAACGAGAAAAAAAGAAAATACCACGAGTTTCATGAAAATTCCGTCGTGCATTGCCTCAGAAAACGCAATTCAGTTGCTGTCTAATAGTGCATGCATAGGGAAAGCTCAATTCATGAAAATCGAACCAGTTTGTTCTAACTGAAGCACCGTGCATGGTGGAACCACTACATCTGCGGAGAGAAGTGGGAATGATGAGGGGAGATGATACACAGCATTTCATTGAAATCCATTCGTGAAACTATTTCAGAAAAGCAACTTCAATTTCAGATCTTTTCACACTGCACGTTAAAGTACTGCAAGAGCCATACATAAGTGGCTTGTTTAGAAAACTTTGAGAGAGAATGCTCAGTTGTTTGGAGAAGAGTCTGGACGAGGAAAAGAGAAAATATATCGAGTTCATGAAAATTGACTCGTGCATTTGCTCAGAAAACGCAATTCAGTTGTTGCCCAAAAGTGTGTGCATAAGGAAAGCTGAATTCATGGACATGTAAACAGTTTGTTATAACAGAAGTACAGTGCGTGGTGGAACCACCAGATATGCTGAGCAAAGTGGGAATGAGGAGGAGAGATGATAGACAAAGTTTCATTGAAATCCATTCGTGAAACTTTTGCAGAAAAGCAACTTCAATTTCAGACCTTTTTTCACACTGCACGTTAAAGTCCTGCAACAGAATTACAAAAGGGGCTTGTTCAGAAAACGTGGAGAGAGAGTGCTCAAAAGTTGGGAGCAGAAAGAGAATGAGGAAAAGAGAAAATACATCGAGTTTCATGAAAATTCTGTCGTGCGTTTGCTAGAAAATGCAATTCAGTTGCTGCCTAATAGTGCAAGGATACGGAAAGCTCATTTTATGGAAATCGAAACAGTTTGTTATAACAAAAGCACCATGCATGGTGGAAGCACCACATCTGCGGAGCAAAGTGGGAATTGGAAGTGAGTTATAGGCAAAGTTTCATTGAAATCCATTCTTGAAACTGTCTCAGATAAGCAACTTCAATTTCAGCCCTTTTCACAACGCACGTTAGAGTACTGCAAGAGGAATACATAAGGGGCTTGTTTAGAAAACGTGGAGAGAGTGTGCTGAGCTGTTGAGGGCAGAGTGGGAATGAGGAAAAGAGAAGGTACCCCGATTTTCATGAAAATTCAGTCGTGCATTTGTTCAGAAAACGCAATTCAGTTGCTGCCAAAATCTGCGTATATACAGAAAGCTCAATTCATGGAAATTGAAACAGTTTATTATAACAGAAGCATGGTGCATTGTGCTACCAACACATCTGCAGAGCAAAGTGGGAATGAGGAGGGGAGATGATAGCCAAAGTTTCATTGACTTGCATTGGAGAAATTTTCTCAGAAAAGCAACTTCATTTTCAGCCCTTTTCAACCTGCACGTTAGAGTCCTGCAACAGCAATACAAAAGGGACTTGTCCAGAAAACCTGGAGGTAGAATGCTCAGCTGTTGGTAGCAGAGTGGGAATGAGGAAAAGAGAAAAAACCACGAGTTTCATGAAAATTCTGTCGTTACTTTCCTCAGAAAACTCAATTCATTTGCTGCCTAAAAGTGCGTGCATATGGAAAGCTCAATTCATGGAAATCGAAACAGTTTGTTATAACAGAAACTTCATTGAAAGAGGAACCACCACATCTGTGGAGCAAAGTGGGAGTTAGGAGAGGAGATGATAGGCAAAGTTTCATTGAAATCCATTTGTGAAACTTTCTCAGAAAAGCAAATTCAATTTCAGCCCTTTTCAACCTGCATGTTAGAGTAGTGCAACTGCAATACATAAGGGTCTTGTCTAGGAAACCTGGAGGTAGACTGCTAAGAAGTTCTGAGCAGAGTGGGAATGAGGAAAAGAGAAAATACCCCGAGTTTCATGAAAATTCAGTCGTGCATTTGCTTAGAAAAACGCAATTCAGTTGCTGCCTAAAAGTGCGCGCATAGAGAAAGCTCAATTGATGGAAATCAAAACAGTTTGTTATAACAGAAACACCGTGCATGGTAGAACCACCACATCTGCGCAGCAAATTGGGAATAAGAAGGAGAGTTTATAGGCAAAGTTTCATTGAAATCCATTTGAATAAATTTCTCAGAAAAGCAACTTCCTTTTCAGCCCTTTCACATTGCACGTTAGAGTACTCCAAGAGCAATACATAAGGGGCTTGTTTAGAAAACGTGCAGAGAGAGTGCTCAGATGTTGGGAGCAGAGTGGGAAGGAAAAAAGGGAAAATATCCCGAGTTTCATGAAAATTCAGTCGTGCATTTGCTCACAAAACGGAATTCAGTTCCTGACTAAAAGTGCATGCATAGGGAAAGATCAATTCAAGGAAATTGAAAAAGTTTGTTATAACAGAAGTACCATGCATTGTGGAACCACCACATCTGTGCAACAAAGTGGGAATTAGGAGAGAAGATGATAGGCAAACTTTCATTGAAATGCATTCATAAACTTTCTCAAAAAAGCAACTTAAATTTCAGCCCATTTCAACATGCACGTTAGAATACTGCAACAGAAATACATAAGGGACTTGTATAGATAACCTGAAGGCACAGTGCTCAGATGTTGGGAGCAGAGTCAGAACGAGGAAAATAGAACATACCCCGAGTTTCATGAAAATTCAGTCGTGCATTTGCTCAGAAAACGCTATTCATTTCCTGCCTAACACTGCGTGCATAGGGAAAGCTCAATTCATGTTAATTGAAACAGTTTCTTATAACCGAAGCACCGTGCATTGTAGAACCACCACATCTGCAGATCAAAGTGGGATTGTGTAGGGGAGATGATAGGCAAAGTTTCATGACATACATTCGTGAAACTTTCTCAGAAAAGCAATTTCTATTTCAGCCCCTTTCAAACTGCACGATAGAATACTGCAACAGAAATATCTAAAGGGCATGTCTACAAAACCTGGAGGTACAGTGCTCAGATGTTGAGAATAGAGTGGGAAGGAGGAAAAGAGAATGTATCCCGAGTTTCATGAAAATTCAGTAGTTCATTTGCTCAGAATACGCAATTCAGTTGCTGCCTAAAAGTGCGTGCATAGGGAAAGCTCTATTCAGGGAAATAGAAAGATTTCGTTATAACACAAGCACCGAGCATGGTGGAACCACCACATGTGTGAAGATAAGTGGGAATGAGGAGGGGAGATGAGAGACAAGTTTCATTGAAATCCATTAGTGAAAGTTTTTCATAAAAGCAGCTTCAATTTCACCCCTATTCAACCTGTACGTTAGAATACTGCAATGGAAATACATAAGGGGCTTATCCTAAAAATCTGGAGGTAGATGGCTCAGATGTTTGGAACAGAGTGGGATGGAGTAAAAGAGAGAATACCCAGATTATCATGGAGATTCTGTCGTGCATTTGCTCAAAAACGCAAAATAGTTGCTGCTTTAATCTGCGTGCATAGGGAAAGCTCAATTCATGCAAACTGAAACAGTTTGTTATAACGGAAGCACCCTGCACGGTAGAAGCACCCCTTCTGCGGAAAAAAGTGGGAATGAGAAGAGGAAATGATAGGCAAAGTTTCATTGAAATACATTTGTGAAATTTTCTCATAAAAAAATTTCAATTTCAGCCCTTCAATCTGCACTTTACAGTACTGCAAAAGCAATATATAAGGGGCTTGTCTAGAAAATCTGGAGGTACAGTGCTCAGATGTTGGGGGCTGAGTCGAAAAGATATAAATCAAAGAGTTTCATGGAAATCCTGTCGTCCATTTGCTCAGAAAATGCAATTCAGTTGCTTATTTATACTGTGTTTATAGGGAAAACTCAGTTCATGGAAATCAAATCAGTTTTTATAACAGAAGAACTGTGCATGGTGGAACCAACACATTAGCAGAGCAAAGTTGAAATGAGGAGGGGAGATTATAGGTCAAGTTTCATTGAAATCCATTCGTGTAACTTTCTCAGAAAAGCAACATCAATTTCAGATCTATTCAACCTGCGCATTTTAGTAGTGCAACAGCAATACATAAGGCTTTTCTTAAGAAAAACTGGAGTTTGAGTGGTATAATGTTGGGGGAATAGTGTAAATAGGGAAAAGAGAAAATATCCAGAGTTTCATGGAAATACAAACGTGCATTTGCTCAGAAAACGCAATTCAGTTGCTGCCTAACACTGCGTGCATAGGGAAATATCAATTCATGGAAATCAAAACAGTTTGTTATAACAGAAGCATCATGCATGGTGGAACCACCACTGCTGTGGAGCGAAGTGGGAATGAGGAGAGGAGATGAGAGACAAAGTTTAATTGAAATCCATTCCTGAAACTTTCTCACGAAAACAACTTCAATTTCAACCCTATACAACCTGCAGTTTAGAGAACTGCATCAGCAATACATACAGGGCTTGTATAGAAAACCTGTAGGTAGAGTTCACAGAAGTTGGGGGAAGAGTAGGAATGAAGAAAAGAAAAAATACCTAGAGTTTCATGGATAACCAGTCATGCGTTTGCTTAGAAAACACAATTCAGTTGCTGCCAAACACTGGGTGCATAGGGAAAGCTCAATTGATTGATATCGAAACAGTTTGTTATAACAGAAGCACCGTGCATTGTGGAACCACCACATATGTGGAGCAAAGTGGGAATGAGGAGGGGAGATGATAGGCAAAGTTTCATTGAAATCCATTCGTGAAACTTTCTCAGAAAAGCAACTCCAATTTCACCACTCTTCAACCTGCATGATAGAGTACTGCAACAGCAATACATAAGGGGCTTGTCTAGAAAATCTGGATGCAGAGTGCTCAGGTGTTGGGGGAAGAGTGGGAATGAGGAAAAGAGAAAAAAAACCATAGTTTCAAGGAAATGCAGTCGTGCATTTGTTCAGAAAACACAACTCAGTTGTTGCCTGACACTGCCTGTATAGGGAAAGCTCTATTCATGGAAATCGAAGCAGTTTGATATAACAGATGTGCCGCGCATGGTGGAACCACTAATCTCAGAAGGTAAGTTCAAATGAGGAGGGGAGATCGTAGTCAACATTTTATTGAAATCCATTCGTAAAACATCTTAGAAAAGCAACTTCAATTACAGTCCTATTGAACCTGCACGTTAGAGTACTGCAACAGCAATACATAAGGGACAAGTTGAGAAAACCTGCATATAGCATGCTCAGATGTTGGGGGAAGAGTGGGAATGAGGAAAGGTGAAAATACACAGAGTTTCATGGAAATCGAGTTGTGCATTTGCTCAGAAAATGCAATTCAGTTGCTGCCTAACACTGTGAGCATAAGGAAAACTCAATTCATGGAAATCAAAGAGTGTTTTGTAACAGAAGCCAGTGTATGGTCGAACCACCACATCTGCAGAGCAAAGTGGGAATAAGGAGCGGAAATGATAGGCAAAGCTTCATTCAAATACATTCGTGAAACTTTCTGAGAAAAGCAACTTCAATTTCAGCTGTATTCAACATGCTCGTTAGTTTCCTGCAACAGCAATACGTAAGGGGCTTGTCTAGAATATCTAGTTGAATATTGCTCTGATGTTGGGGAAAGAGTGGGAATGAGGAAAGGAGAAATTGCCCAGGATTTCATGGAAATCCAGTCGTGCATTTCCTCAGAAACCATAATTCAGTTGCTGCCTAACACTGTGTGAATAGGGAAAGCTCAAATCATGGAAAGCGAAAGAGTTTGTTATAACAGAAGCATCATGCATGCTGGAACCACCACATATGCAGAGCAAAGTGGGAATCAGTAGGGGAAATGATAGGCAAAGTTTCATTGAAATCCATTCGTGAATCTTTCTCAGAAAAGCAACTTCAATTTGAGCCCTAGATTTCATGGAAAATCTGTCGTGCATTTGCTCATAAAACGCAATTCAGTTGCTGCCTAACAAAGCATGATTAGGGAAAACTAATTAATGGAATTCAAAACAATTTGTTATAATAGAACCACCATGCATGGTGGAACACCATATCTGTGCAGCAAAGTGGGAATGAGGAGGGGAGATGTTAGGCAAAGTTTCATTGAAATCCATTCGTGAAACCTTCTCAGAAAAGCAACTTCAATTTCAGTCCCCTTCAAACTTTATGTTAGAGTACTGTAACAGCAATACATAAGGGGCTTGTCTAGAGAACTTGGAAGTTGAGTGCTCAGATGTTGTGTGCAGAGTGGCAATAAGGAAAAGAGAAAATTCCCACATTTCATGGAAATTCTGTCGTGCATTTGCTCAGAGAATGCAATTCAGTTGCTGCTTTAAATTGCTTGCGCAGGGAAAGCTCAATTCATGGAAATCGAAACAGTTTGTTATAACAGAAACACAGTGCATGGTAGAAGCACCATTTCTGATCAGCCAAGTGGGAATGAGGAGGGGAGATGATTACCAAAGATTCATTGAAATCCATTCGTGAAACTTTCTCAGAAAAGGTACTTCAATTTCAGGCATATTCAATTCTTGGAAATTGAAACAGTTTGTTATAACAGAAACACCATGCATGGTGGAACCACCTTATCTGCACAGCATAGTGGGAATGAGGAGGGGAGATGATAGGCAAAGTTTCCTTGAAATCCATTTGTGAATCATTCTTTTTTTTATTTTAATCAAATGGGATACATTTTGTTTCTCTGTTTATACATGGCACAAAGGCATACCATTTGTGTAATCATAAATTTACATAGGGTAATATTATGTGATTCATTCTCTTATTTTTCCCTTCCACCCCACCACTCCCACACCTCTTTTCACTCCATACAGTCCTTCCTTCTCCATTCCTTTCCCTTTCTTTAACCCTGACTCTCACCATAACACTAATCCCTCCCACCTCCCATTATATGTCATCATCCAATTATCAGCGATATCATTCTTCCTTTGGTTTTTTGAGAATGGCTTATCTCACTTAGCATGATATTCTCCAATTTCATCCATTTCCCTGCAATTGCCATAATTTTATCATTCTTTATGGCTGAGTAATATTCCATTGTATACATATACCATAGTTTCTTTATCCATTCATCAATTGAAGGATATCTAGGTTGGTTCCACAATCTGGCTATTGTGAACTGAGCAGCTATGAATATTGATGTGGCTGTATCTCTGTAGTATGCTGATTGTGAGTCCTTTGGGTACAGGCCAAGGAGTGGAATAGCTGGGTCAAATGGTGGTTCCATTCCATGTTTTCTAAGGAGTCTCCACAATGCTTTCCAGAGTGACTGCACTAATTTGCAGCCCCACCAGCAATGTAAGAGTGTACCTTTCTCCCCACATCCTTGCCAAGACCTGTTGTTGCCTGTATTCTTGATAATCACCATTCTTATTTGGGTGAGATGGAATCTTTGGGTGGTTTTGATTTGCACATCTCTTATTACTAGAGATATTGAACATTTTTCCATATGTTTGTTGATTGCTTGTAGATCTTATTCTGTGAAGTGTCTATTCATTTCCTTAGCCCATTTGTCAAATGGATTATTTGCATTCTTGGTGTAGAGTTTTTTGAGTTCTTTATAGATTCTGGAGAATAGTGCTCTATCTGATGTATGATGGCAAAGATTTTCTCCCATTCTGTAGGCTCTTTCTTCCCATTTCTGATGGTTTCCGTTGCTAGGAAAACTTTTTAGTTTGAATCTATCCCATTTATGGATTCTTGCTTTTATTTCTTGTACTATGAAAGTCCTTTTGAGGAACTCTGGTCCCAAGCCGACATGATGAAGATCTGGACCTACTTTATCTTCTATAAGATGCAAGGTCTCTGGTCTGATTCCGAGATCCTTAATCCATTTTGAGTTTAGTTTCGTGCATGATGAGAGATATGGGTTTTGTTTCATTCTGTTGCATATGGATCCAATTCTCCCAGCACCATTTGTTGAATAGGCTATCTTTTCTCCATTGCATATTTTTGGCCCCTTTGTCTAGTATGAGAAAATTGTATTTTTTTGGGTTTGTGTCCGTGTCCTCTATTCTGTACCATTGATCCACCTTACTATTTTGGTACCAATTCCATGCTGTTGTTGTTACTATTGCTGTGTAGTAGAGTTGAAGTTCTGGTATTGCGATACTCCCTGCTTCACTCTTTCTGCCAAGGATTGCTTTAGCTATTCTGGATTTTTTATTCTTCTAGATGAATTCCATAATTGCTTGCTCTAATTCTGTAAGGTACATCATTGGGATTTTAATTGGAATTGCATTGAATCTGTATAGCACTTTCGGTAATATAGCCATTTTGACAATATTAATTTTTCCTATCCAAGAACATGGGAGATCTTCCCATCTTCTAAGGTTTTCTTATTTTTTTCCTTAGTGTTCTGTAGTTCTCATTGTAGAGGTCTATCACATCTTTTGTGAGATTGATTCCCAAGTATTTTATTTTTTTTGATGATATTGTGAACAGGGTAGTTTTCCTAATTTCTCTTTCTGAAGATTCATCACTTATGTATAAAATTCATTAGATTTATGTGCATTGATCTTATATCCTGCTAATTTACTGAATTCACTTATGAGATCTGAAAGTTTTCTGGTGGAATATCCTGGTTCCTCTAAGTATATAATCATCAGCAAATAGGGATAGTTTCAGTTCTTCTTTTCCTATTCCAATCTCTTTAATTTCTTTGGTCTGTATAATTGCTCTGGCTAGAGTCTCAAGGACGATATTGTAAAGAAGTGGTGAAAGAGGGCATCCCTGCCTTATTCCAGTTTTTAGGGGAAATGCTTTCAGTTTTTCACCATTTAGAATGATATTAGCCATTGGCTTAGCATAGATGGCCTTTACAATGTTAAGGAATGTTACCACTATCCCTATTTTTTCTAGTGTTTTGAACATGAAGGTGTGCTGTATTTTATCAAATGCTTTTTCTGCATCTATTGAAATAATCATGTGATTCTTGACTTTATGTCTATTGATATGTTGAATTACATTTATTGATTTCCTGATGTTGTACCAACCTTGCATCCCTGGGATGAAACCCACTTGATCATGGTGCACTGCCTTTTTAATATGTTTTTGTATGTGATTTTCTAAAATTTTGTTGAGAAATTTTGCATCGATGTTCATTAAGGATATTGGTCTGAAATTTCCTTTCCTCGATGTGTCTCTGTGTTGTTTAGGTATCAGGGTGATATTGGCTACATAGAATGAGTTTGGGAGGGTTCCCTCATCTTCTATTTCATGGACTACTTTGAGGAGTATTTGAATGAGCTCTTCTTTAAAGGTTTTGTAGAACTCGGCTGAGAACCTATCTGGTCCTGGACTTTTTTTGTTGGTAGGCTTTTGATGACTTCATCTATTTCATTAGTTGAAATTGTTCTATTTAAATTGTGTATGTCCTCCTTGTTCAGTTTAGGCAATTCATATGTCTCTAGAAATCTGTTGATGTCTTCAAAATTTTCTATTTTGTTGGAGTATTGATTTTCAAAAAAGCTTCTAATTATGTTTTGAATTTCAATCATGTCTGTTGTGATATTTCCTTGTTCATTACGAATTTTAATGATTTGAGTTTTCTCTCATCTTCTCTTTGTTAGTGTGGCTAAAGGTTTATCAATTTTGTTTATTTTTTCGAAGAACCAACTATTTATTTTGTCAATTTTTTGTATTGTTTCTTTTGTTTCAATTTCATTGATTTCAGCTCTGAGTTGAACTATTTCCTGTCCTCTACTACTTTTGGTGTTGGTCTGTTGTTCTTTTTCTAGGGCTTTGAGTTGTAGTCAGGTCGTTTATTTGTTGAGTTTTAATTCTTTCATTAAATGTGCTCCATGAAATAAATTTTCCTCTAAATTCTGCTTTCGTAGTGTTCCAGAGATTTTGATATGATGTTTCTTTGTTCTCATTTTCCTCTAAGAATTTTTAAATTTTCTTCCTAATATCTTCTGTTATCCATTCATCATATAATAGCAAATTGTTTAATCTCCAGGTGTTGGAGTAGTTTCTGTTTTTTACTCTTTCATTTATTTCTAACTTCAATCCATTATTATTTGATAGAATACAAGGTAGTGTCTCTATCTTCTTGTATTTGCTAACATTAGCTTTGTGCCATAATATATGGTCTATTTTAGAGAAGGATCCATGTGCTGCTGAGAAGAATGTGTATTCGCTCTTGGTTGGATGGTATATTCTATAAATGTCTGTTAAGTCTAAATTATTGATTGTGTTATTAAGATCTATGGTTTCTTTGTTCAATTTTTGATTGGAAGATCTGTCCAGTGGTGAGAGAGGCGTGTTAACATCATCTAGTATTATGGTGTTACGTTCTATTTGTTTTCTAAAATTTAGAAGGATTTGTTTGACATACATGGATGAGCCCCTGTTTGGGAAATAGATGTTTATGATTGTTATGTCTTGTTGATTTATGCTTCCCTTAAGCAGTATGAAATGTCCTTCTTTATCCCTTCTGACTAACTTTGGCTTGAAGTCCACATTATCTGAAATGAGGATGGATACCCCAGCTTTTTAGCTGAGTCCATGTGCATGGTATGTTTTTTCCCATCCTTTCACCTTTAGTCTATGGGTATCTCTTTCTACGAGGTGAGTATCTTGCAGGCAACTTATTATTAGATCTTTCTTTTTAATCCAATCTGCCAGTTTATGTCTTTTGATTGATGAATTCAGGCCATTAACATTCAGGGTTATTATTGAGATATGATTTATATTCCCGGTCATTTGGTTCATTTTTTAAATTTTATTTATTTATTTATTTATTTTTTGACACAACTTGTTTCCTACTTTATTTGACAGTTGCTTTAGGATAATTCCTCCCTTTGCTGATTTGCTTCTTTGTTTTTATCTCTTCCTCGTGGAATATTTTGCTGAGAATGTTCTGCACAGCTGGCTTTCTTTTCTGTGAATTCTTTTAACTTTTGTTTATAATGGAATGATTTTGTTTCATCGTCAAACTTGAAGGTAAGTTTTGCTGGGTATAAGATTCTTGGTTGGCATCCATTTTTTTTCAGAGCTTGAAAAATGTTGCTCCAGGCCCTTCTAGCTTTTACAGTCTGGATTGAAAACTCTGCTGCTATCCATATTGGTTTCCTAATTAATGTAATTTGGTTCTTTTCTCTCCACCTTTAAAATTCTGTCTTTATTTTGTATGTTATGTATTTTCATTATAATGTGCCTTGGTGTGGGACTGTTGTAATTTTGTGTATTTGGAGTCCTATAAGCCTCTCAAACTTGATTTTCCATTTCATTCTTCAGATGTGGGAAATTTTCTGATATTATTTCATTGAATAGATTGTTCATTCCTTTGGTTTGTTTCTCTAAGCCTTCCTCAATTCCAATAATTCTCAAATTTGGCCTTTTCATGATATCCCATGGTTCTTGGAGATTCTGTTCATGATTTCTTACCATATTCTCTGTTTGTTCAACTTTTTTTCAAGGTTAAATATTTTTTCTTCAATATCTGAGGTTCTGTCTTCCAGGTGTTCTATCCTATTTGTTATGCTTTCTATGGAGTTCTGAATTTGGTTTATTTTTTCCTTCATTTCAAGGATTTCTGTTTGGTTTCCTTTCAATATATCTAACTCTTTATTGAAATGATCTTTAGCTTCCTGTGTTTGCTCTTTTAACTGTCGATTGGTGCTATCATTCAATGCCTGCATTTGCTCTTTCATCTCATCATTCAATGCCTGCATTTGCTCTTTCATCTCATCATTCAATGCCTGCATTTGCTCTTTCATCTCATCATTTATGCCTGCATTTGTTCCTTCAACTCACCGTTTGCTTCCCTGATTATTTTAATTATGTACATTCTGAACTCCCTTTCTGTCATTTCTTCTGCCATGCTCTCATTGGATTTTATTGATGTAACATCTAGATTTGTTTGTGGCATTTATTCCCTTGTTTTCACATATTGTTCAGGAATCAGTGGATCATTAAGATATTGCAGATTTTCTCTATTGACTTATCATGACCCTGAAGATTGTTAGTATATTCCCTCTTATCCTTCAGTAGCCTGAAGTCTTGGAGGAAGTTGATAATGCGGTGCTCCACAAGGGAGCTGCCTCTCTAGGGGTGGTGACCCTCAGGTGGGCTATATTCCCTGATAGTGGGAAGAGGTGCCTCCACTTGTTGACCAATGGTCATCCAAAGAGGAACTAGGCTGGCGGTTACCCTCAACCTACAACTACCGCCTGGGCTGGTCTGCCTTCCTCCGCAACGTTCCCATGGGCCCAGACCTACCTCCTGGGCCTGGGAGCCTCACCCTTTGCAGATGAGTCTCCTAGGATGCCTCTCCTCAGAGAATCTGCCCACAGTCCTGGAACCATTGCTTCATCCCGAAGCGTGTCACTGTGCGGATCTTCCACCAAGAAGCCGCCTAGGTCCTGGGACCCTGCTCTGCACCTAATCGCCTGACTATTCATCCCCTCCTCTGAGCAGCCACCTGGAGCCCCATAAAATAGCTTCAAGTCCCAGAGACCTGCCACACACTCTTCCTCCGGACAGTCACCCGGTGTTCCGACACAGTCACTAGGAGTCCAAGCAACTCACTTCATGTCTCCTCCTCCTGCCAACCGTCCGTAGCCCGAGGCAGTCACTCTGAGTCCAAGTGACCTGCCCTATTCCTCCTCCTCCTTGGGGTAGTCCCCGGGTGTTCAGGACTGATCGCTCCAAGACCAAGTGACCCACCACGCTCCTCCTCCAGGCAGGTAACCAGTGTTCAGGAGTGGTCGCTTTGAGTCCAAACAACTCACCACTCACCTCCTCCTCTGAGCAGCCACCCAAGGTCTGATGTAGTCACTCCTAGACCAAGCGACCCACCACATTCCTCCTCTTCCTCCGGGCAGCCACCCAGTGTTCAGAAGCATTTGCTCTGAGTCTAAACAGTTTGCCACGCAGCTCCTCCTCTGGCAAGTGCCTTTAGCTCTGGCGTAGTCCCTCCATGTCCAAGCGACCCGCAGCACTCCTCTCTTACTCTTCCTCTGGTCAGCCCCTCAGTGTTCAGAAGTGGTCGCTCTGAGTCCAAACACCTCGCTGTGCAGCTCCTCCTCTGGCAACCGACTGTAACTCTGATGCAGTCACTCCTAGACCAAGCGATTTGCCGTGCTCCTCCTCTTCCACTGGGCAGCACCCCAGTGTTCAGAAGCGGTCGCTCTGAGTCCAAACAGCTCGCCACGCAGCTCCTCCTCAGGCAGCCATCCAGAGCCCCAGTGGTTGCTCTGAGTCAAAGTGCTGTGCTGAGCAGCCACCTCTACAACGTTCCCAGTACTCCGAGTCCACTGTTCACCATGGGGAGGAGTGACTCATTGGGCAACTTTACTTAACAAAGTTCCCTGAGTTCAAGGACTACTGATGCATCTGGGATGCCTCACCAATGGGAGCGACTCACCGGAGGCTTTGAGTTGGTCCCAAGTCTCTCACTATCTACTCTTTTGAATCCGGCATCCTGGAGCAACATGAAATGCAGCCAACCTCTAGTCCGCCATCTTGATACTGCCCATTCGTGAAACTTTCTCAGAAAAGCAACGTGGATTTCAGCCCTATTCAACCTGCACGTTAGATTACTACAACAGAAATACATAAGGGGCTTGTCTAGAAAACCTGGAGTAAGAGTGCTCAGATGTCAGGAGCACAGTGGCAATAAGGAAGAGAAAATTGCCAAAGTTTCATGGAAATTCTGTCACGCATTTGCTCAGAAAACGCAATTCACATGCTGCTTCACACTGTGTGCACAGGGAAAGTTCAATTCATGGATATCGAAACAGGTAGTTATAACACAAGCACCATGCATGGTAGAAGCACCATTTCTGTGAAACAAAGTGGAAATGAAGAGGGGAGATGATAGGCAAAGTTTCATTGAAATCCATCCGTGAAACTTTCACAAAAAGCAACTTCATGTTCATCCCTATTCAACCTGCACGTTACAGTACTGCAATAGAAATACATAAGAGGCTTGTCAAGAAAACATGGAGGTAGAGTGCTCAGATGTTGGTTGCATATTGGTAATAAGGAAAACACAAATATCCCAGAGTTTCATGGAAATCCTTTCATGCATTTGCTCAGAAATCTCAATTCAGTTGCTGCCAAATATTGCGTGCATAAGGAAAGCTCAATTCATGGAAATCGAAACAGTTTGTTATAACACAAGCACCATGCAGGGTGGAACCACCATATCTTTGCAGCAATGTGGGAATGAGGAGGGGGGTTGATAGACAAAGATTCATTGAAATCCATTCATGAAACTTTCTCAGAAAAGCAACTTTGATTTCAGACCTATTCAACCTGCATGTTAGAGTACTGCAACAGCAATACATAAGGGGCTTGTCTAGAAAACCTACAGAGAGACTGCTCACATGGTGGGGGCAGAGTGGGAATTAGGAAAAGAGTAAATACCCAGAGTTTCATAGAAATCCAGTCGTGCATTTGCTCAGAAAACCCAATTCAATTGCTGCCAAAAACTGTGTGAATAGGGAAAGTTCAAAACATGGAAATCAAGACAGTTTGTTATAACAGAAGCTCCATGAATGGGGGAACCTCCACAACTTCAGATCAAAGTGGGAGTGAGGAGAGGAGGTGACGGTCATAGTTTCATTGAAATCCATTCGTGAAACTTTCTCAGAAAGGCAACTTCAATTTCAGCCCTATTCAACCTGCACATAGAGTACTGCAACAGCAGTACATAAGGGGCTTCTCTAGTAAACCTGTAGGTAGAGTGCTCAGATGGTGAGTTCAGAGTGGGAAGGAGGAAAGGAGAAAATACCCCAAGTTTCATGGAATTCCAGTTGTGCATTTGCTCACAAAACTCAATTCAGTTGCTGCCTAAAAGTGTGTGCATAGGGAAAGCTCAATTCATGGAAATCGGAACAGTTTGTTATAACAGAAGCACCACGTATGTTGGAACCACAATATCTCCCCAGCAAATTGGGAATGAGGTGGGGAGATGATAGGAAAATTTCTTTGAAATCCATTCTTGAAACTTTCTCAGAAATCTACTTCAATTTCAGCCCTATTCAACCTGCACATTAGAGTACTGCAACAGCAATACATAAGGGGCTTTTCGAGAAAACCTGCATGTAGAATGCTCACAAGTTGGGAGCAGAGTGATAATGAGGAAAAGCGAAAATTCCCACAGTTTCATGTAAGTTCTGTCACACATTTGCTCAGAAAATGCAATTCGGTTGCTGATTTAAACTGCGTGTCTAGAAAAAGCTTAATTCATGGAAATCGAAACTGTTTGTTGTAACAGAAGCACCATGCCTGGTAGAAGCATCACTGCTGTGGAGCAAAGTGGGAATGAGGAGCAGAGATGATGGGCAAAGTTTCATTGAAATCCATTCGTCAAACTTTCATAGAGAAGCAACTTCAATTTCAGTTCTATTCAACCTACTCATTAGAGTTCTTTAACAGAAATACATAAGGGGCTTGTCTAGAAAACCTGGAGGTAGAGTACTCAGATTATGCGGGCAGAGGGGGAACCAGGAAAAGAGAAAATACCCAGAGTTTCTTCCAAATCCTGTCGTGCATTTGCTCAGAAAACCCAATTCAGTTGCTGCCAAACACTGCGTGCATAGGGAAGGTCAATTCACGGAAATTGAAACAGGTTGTTACAACAGAAGCACCGTGCATGGTGGAACCACCATATCTACGGAGCAAAATGGAAATGTGGAGGGGAGATTATAGGCAATGTTTCATTGAAATCCATTTGTGAAACTTTCTCAGAAAAGCAACTTCAATTTCAGTCCTATTCAACCTGCACGTTAGAGAACTGGAACAGAAAATCATAAGGTGCTTGTCTAGAAAACCTGGAGGAAGTTTGCTCAGATATTGCGTGCAGAATGGGAATGAGGAAAAGAGAAAATACCCAGAGTTTCATGGAAATTCAGTCGTGCATTTGCTCACAAATGCAATTCAGTTACAGCCTATCACTGCGTTCATCGGGAAAGATCAATTCATGGAAATCGAAACTATTTTTTATAACAGAAGCACTGTACTTGGTGAAACCACCAATTCTGTGGAGCAAAGTGTGTATGAGGAGGGGAGATGATACGGAAATTTTCATTCAAATCCATTCGTGAAACGGTCTCACAAAAACAACTTAATTTTCAGCCGATTCAACCTGCATGTTAGAGTACTGCAACAGAATTACATAAGGGGCTTGTCTGGAAAACGTGGAGGTAGAGTCTTCAGATGATGGTGGCAGAGTGGGAATGAGGAACAGAGAAAATACCAGAGTTTCATGGAATCCAGTAGTGCATTTGCTGAGAAAACGCAATGCAGTTGCAGGGTACAACTGTGTGCATAGGGAAAGTTGAATTCATGGAAATCAAAACAATTTGTTATAACTGTAGCACCATGCATAGAAGAGCCGCCACATCTGTGGAGCAAAGTGGGAATGAGGAAGGGAGACTATAGGCAAACTTTCATTGAAATCCATTTGTGATTCATTCTCAAAAGAGCAAATTCAATTTCATCCCCACTCAACCTGCAGTTTAGAGTACTGAAACAGCAATACATATGGGACTTGTCTAGAAAAACTGGATTTGGAGTTATCAGATGTTGGGAGCAGAGTGGGAATGAGGAATAGAGAAAATACCCAGAGTTTCATGGAAATCCAGTCGTGCATTTTCTCAGAATATGCAATTCAGCTGCAGCCTCACACAGTGTGAATAGGGAAAGCTCAATTCATGAAAATTGAAACAGTTTGTTTTATCAGAAGCACAATGTATGGTGGAACCACCACATCTGGGGAGTAAAGTGAGAATGAGGAGTGGAGATGATAGGCAAAGATTCATTGAAATCCATTCAGGAAACCTTCTCAGAGAAGCAACTTCAATTACAGCTCTATTCAACCTGCAAGTTAGAGAACTGCAACAGCAATACATAAGGGACTTGTCTAGAAAACCTAAAAATACAGTGCTCAGAGGTTTAGAGCAGAGTGGGAATGAGGAAAAAAGAAAATACCCAGAGTTTCATAGAAATACAGTCATGCATTTGCTCAGAAAATGATCTACAGTTGCAGCCAAACACTGCATGCATAGGGAAAGCTTAATTCATGGAAATCCAAACAGTTTGTTATAACAGAAGCACCGTGCATGGTTGACCCACCACATCTGTTGGGAAAGGTTCGAATGAGGAGGGGAGATGATAGGCAAAGTTTCATTGGAATCCATTCGTGAAACTTTATCAGAAATGCAACTTCAATTTCAGCCGTATCCAGACTGCACGTTAGAGTACTGTAACAGCAATACATGAGTGGCTTGTCTAGACAACCTGGAGGTAGAGTGCTCAGATGTTGGGGGCAGAGTGGGAATGAGGATCAGAGAAAATACCCAGAGTTTCATGGAAATACTGACGTACATTAGCTCAGAAAATGCAATTAAGTTGCATACTAACACTGCGTGCATAGGGAAAGCTCAATTCATGGAAATCGAAACAGTTTGTTATAACAGAAGCACCATGCATGGTGGAGCCACCACATCTGCGGAGTAAAGTGAGAATGTGGAGTGGAGATGATATGCAAAGTTTCATTAAAATGCATTCCTGAAACTGTCTAAGAAATTCAACTTCAATTTCAACCCTATTCATCCTGCATGTTAGAGTAGAGAAACAGCAATACATAAAAGTCTTGTCGAGAAAACCTGGAGATAGAGTGCTCAGAAGTAGGTGGCAGAGAAGGAATGAGTAAAGGAGAAAACACCCAGACCTTCATGGAAAAACAGTTCTGCATTTGCTCAGAAAATGCTCTAGAGTTGCAGCCTAACACTGCTTATAAAGGGAAAGCTCAATTCATTATAATCGCAACAGTTTGCTATGACAGAAGCACCATGCAAGGTGAAACAACCACATCTGCGTAGCAAGGTGGATATGAGGAATGGAGATGGTAGGCAAAGTTTCATTGACATCCATTCGTGAAACTTTCTCAGAAAAGCCACTTGAAATTCAGCCCTAATCAACCTGCACGTTAGAGTACTGCAACAGCAATACATAAGGGACTTGTCTAGAAAATCTGGAGGTAGAGTGCTCAGATGTAGAAGGCAGAGTGGTAATGAGGAAAAGAGAATATTCCTAGAGTTTCATGTAAATCCTGTCATGCATTTGCTCAGAAAACGCAATTAAGTTGCTACCTAACACTATCCTCATAGGGAAAGCTCAATTCATGGAAATCGAAACAGGCTGTTATAACAGCGGCAGCGTGAATGTTGGAACAACCACAAATGTGGAGCAAAGTGGGAATGAGGAGGGGAGATGATAGGCAAAGATTGATTGAAATCCATTCGTGAAACTTTCTCAGAAAAGCAACTTCAATTTCAGCCCTACTCACCCTGCACGTTAGAGTACAGCAACAGCAATACATATGGGCCTTGTGTAGTCAGCCTGGAGGTAGCATCCTCACATATTGGGAACTAGTGGGAATGACGAAAAGAGAAAATACTCAGAGTTTCATGGATTTTGTGCAGGGTGAGAGATAGTGGTTTACGTTCATTCTGTTGCATATGGATTTCCAGTTTTCCCAGCACCATTTGTTGAAGAGGCTATCTTTTCTCCATTGCATATTTTTTGCCCCTTTGTCTAGTATGGGAAAATTGTATTTATTTGGGTTTGTGTCCATGTCCTTCATTCTGTACCATTGATCTAACTGTCTATTTTGGTACCAATACCATACCATTTTTGTTACTATTGCTTTGTAATAGAGTTGAAGATCTGGTATTGTGTTATCCCCTGCTTCATCCTTTACACTGAGGATTGCTTTAGCTATTCTGGGTTTTTTATTCTTCCAGATGAATTTAATAATTGTTTGCTCTATTTTTTCAAGGCACATAATTGGTATTTTAATTGGAATTGCATTGAATCTGTATAGCACTTTAGGTAGTATGGCCATTTTGACAAAATTAATTCTGCCTATCGAAGAACATGGGAGATCTTTCCACCTTCTAAGGTTTTCTTTAATTTTTTCCTTAGTGTTCTGTAGTTCTCATTGTAGAGGTCTATCACATCTTTTGTGAGATGATTCTCAAGTATTTTATTTTTTTGATGATATTGTGAATAGGGTAGTTTTCCTAATTTCTCTTTCTGAAGATTCATCACTTATGTATAAAAATGCATTAGATTTATGAGCATTGATCTGGCAACCTGCTACTTTACTGAATTCACTTATGAGTTCTAAAAGTTTTCTGGTGGAATTTCCCAGATCCTCTAAATAAATAATTATGTCTTCAGCCAACAGGGATAGTTTGAGTTCTTCTTTTCCAATTAGTATCCCTTTAATTTCTTTGGTTTGTCTAATTGCTCTGGCTAGAGTTTCAAGGACGATGTTGAATAGAATTTGTGAAAGAGGGCATCCCTGCCTTGTTCTAGTTTTTAGGGGGAATGCTTTCAGGTTTTCACCATTTAGAATGATATTTGCCATGGGCTTAGCCTAGATGGCCTTTACAATGTTAAGCAATGTTCACACTACCCCAATTTTTTCTAGTGTTTTGAGTATGAAGTGATGCTATATTTTATCGCTTTTTCAGCATCTATTGAAATAATCATGTGGCTCTTAACTTTAAGTCTGTTGATGTGGTGAATGACATTTTTTGATTTCTGGATGTTGAACCAACCTTGCATCCCTGGGATAAAACCCACTTGATCATGATGCACTATATTTTTCATATATTTTTGTATGCTATTTGCTAAAATTTTGTTGAGAATTTTTGCGTTGATGTTCTTTGAGCATATTGGTCTGAAATTTTCTTTCCTCTATGTGTCTCTGTCTGGTTTAGGTATCAGGGTGATATTGGCTTCATTGAATGAGTTTGGGAGGGTTCCCTCCTCTTCTATTTTATGGAATACTTTGAGAAGTATTGGAATGAGCTCTTCTTTAAAGCTTTTGTAAACTCAGCTGAGAACACATCTGGTCCTAGCCTTTTCTTTGTTGGTAGACTTTTGATGACCTCTTCTATTTCATTGCTTGAAATTGATTTATTAGAGTTGTGTATGTCCTCCTCGTTCTGTTTAGGTAACTCATATGTCTCTAGAAACTAGTTGATGTCTTTGAGGTTTTCTGTTTTTTGTATAGATTTTCAAAATAGCTTCTAATTATGTTTTGTATTTCATTCGTGGCTGTTGTGATATTTCCTTGTTCATTCTGAATTTTAGTGATTTGGCTTTTCTCTCATCTTCTCTTTGTTCGTGTGACTAAGGTTTTATCAATTTGGTTTATTTTTTAAAAGAACCAACTATTTATTTTGTTATTTTTTCTCATTGTTTCTTTTGTTTCAGTTTCATTGATTTCAGCTCTGATTTTAACTATTTCCTGTCTTCTACTTCCTCTGGTGTTGGTCTGCTCTTCTTTTTCTAGGCCTTTGAGCTGTAGTGTTAATTCATTTATTTGTTGATTTCTACTTCTTTTGTTGAATGTGCCCCATGAAATAAATCTTCCTCTAAGTACTGCTTTCATAGTGTCCCAGAGATTTTGATATGATGTGTCTTTGTTCTCATTTACTTCTAAGAATTTTTTTATTTCCCTCTTGATGTCTTCTGTTATCTATTCACCATATAATAGTGTATTATTTAATCTCCAGGTATTGGAGAAGTTTCTGTTTTTTTATTATGTCATTTATTTCTAATTTCAATCCATTATGATCTGATAGAGTACAAGGTAGTATCTCTATCTTCTTGTATTTGCTAACAGTAGCTTTTTGGCATAAAATATGGTCTATTTTAGAGAAGGATCCATGTGCTGCTGAGAAGAAAGTGTATTCGCTCTTGCTTGGATGGTATATTCTATATATATCTGTTAACTCTAAATTGTTGATTGTGTTATTGAGATCTATGGTTTCTTCATTCAATTTTTGTTTGGAAGATCTATCCAGTGGTGAGAGAAGTGCGTTAAAATTGCCTAGTATTATTGTGTTGTGGTCTACTTGATTTCTGGAATTGAGAAGGATTTGTTTGACATACATGGATGAGCAAATTGTAGGGGCATAGATATGTATGATTGTAATGTCTTGCTGATTTATGCCTCCCTTAAGCAGTATGTAATGTCCTTCTTTATCCCTTCTGACTAGTTTTGGCTTGACGTCCAAATTATCTGCAATGAGCATGGATACTCTGGCATTTTTTATGTGTCTGTGCGCATGATAGTTTTTTTCCCATCATTTCACCGTTAGTCCATGAGTATCACATTCTAAGAGATGAGTCACTTGCAGGCAGCATATTGTTGGATTTTTCTTTTTAATCCAATCTGCCGGTCTGTGTATTTTGATTGATGAGTTCAGGCCATTAATATTTGAGTTATTATTGTGATATGATTTGTATTCCCAGTCATTTGACTTATTTTTGTTTTTGGACATGATTTGGTTTTTCTTTTATTTGGCTATTCCTTTAGGCTAGTTCTTCCCGTTGCTGATTTGCATCATTGTTTTTCATGTTTTCCTCATGAAATATTTTGCTGAGAGTGTTCTGTAGTGCCGGCTTTCCTTTTGGAAATTACTTTAGCTTTTGTTTATCATGGAAGGATCTTATTTCGTCGTCAAATCTGAAAGTACGTTTTGCTGGGTATAAGACTTTTGGATGGCATCCGTTTTATTTCAGGGCTTGGTAAATGTTGTTCCACCCCCTTCTAGCTTTTAGGGTCTGGATTGAAAAACCTGCTGATATTCTTATTGGTTTCTCTCTGAATGTAATTTGATTCTTTTCTCTCACGGCCTTTAAAAGTCTGTCTTTATTTTGTGTGTTAGGTATTTTCATAATAATGTGCCTTGGTGTGGGTCTGTTGTAATTTTGTATATTTGGAATCCTATAAGCCTCTTGTACTTGGTTTTCCATTTCATTCTTCAGATTTGGGAAATTTTCTGATATTACTTCATTGAATATATTGATCATTCCTTTGGTTTGTTTCTCTAAGCCTTCCTCAATCCCAATAATTCTTAAATTTGGCCTTTTCATGATATCCCATAATTCTTCTAGATTCTGTTCATGATTTCTTACCATCTTCTCTGTTTTGTCAACTTTGCTTTCAAGATTAAGTATTTTTTTCTTCAATGTCTGAGATTCTGTTTTCCAGGTGTTCTATCCTATTGGTTATGCTTTCTATGGAGTTTTTAACTTGGTTCATTGTTTCCTTCATTTCAAGGATTTCTGTTTGGTTTTTTTTTTTTTTTTTTTTCAGTATCTCTAACTTTTTATTGAAATGATCTCTTGCTTCCCATATTTGATCTTTTACCTGTTTATTGGTGTGATCATTTAATGCCAGCATTTGCTCTTTCATCTCCTCCTTCAATGCCTGCATTTGCTCTTTCATCTCCTCATTTGATTCCCTGATTGTTTTAATTGTGTACACTCTGAACTCCCTTTCTGACATTTCTTCTACTGTGCTGTCATTGGGTTTTATTGCTATAGTATCTAGGTTTGTTCAGGACATTTTCTTCCCTTATTTTCTCATATTGGTCAGATGTCAGTGGGACTCTGAGATATTGCAGATTTCCTCTATTGGCTTATAGTGTCCCTGTACATTTCCAGGTTATCACCTCCCAGCCTTCATTAGCCAGAAGTCTTGGAGGAACTTGATAATGCAGTGCTTTCAAAGAATGTTACCCCTAGCCTGCTACTGGCTCCAGGGCTACGAGTTGGCTCTGTGCGGAAAAACTCTCAATACATGATCTGCTCTGAGAAGCTAGCCTTGAAAGGTGCCTCCTGCTGGAGGGAACTGGGCTGCTTGGGGAAGTCCCTGTTGCCCTGTCCTGGACCATGAAGCTGCCTGTGGGACGGAACTCAGCGCTGGTGGGACTTGGAGCTGGTTCTGTGCAGAAAGGCTGTCACTGGGTGGTCTGCTCTGAGAACCTGGCCGTGTGAGGGGAACCCAGAGCCGGAGTTAGTAGAGCTCCCTGGGGAAGTCTCCAGCTACACAGACATGCTCTGATAAGTCATTCCTGTCAGGGCCTGCCTCCCGGGCTGAGCTTCATTTGGTGGGGGAGACTCAAAGGTGGCTCTATTTTAGTCTGAGGCTCTCAATGTCTCCCCTTCTTGAATCCTGGGTTCTGGAGAGACTGGAGATGCAGGCACCCACTAGTCGACCATCTTGGATCACCCCATGGAAAGATCCTGTGGCTGGAGGAGGTAGGGCCACCTGGAGAAGATTCTGGCTGCCCTGCCCTGGTCACAGAGGCTGCCTGTGGCTGCTTGTGGCTGGGTCTGTGTAGAAAGGCTCTCACTGAGCGGTCTGTCCAAAAAGCTAGCCTTGAAAGGTGGCTCCACCTGGAGGCCGGGCTGTGTGGGGAAGTACCTGACTGCCCTGTCATGGCACATGAAGCCGCCTGCGGGCTACAGCTTGCCTCTGACTCTGGAACTTCTAGCAGATTCTGTGCAGAAAGGGAAACACTTTGTTATAACAGAAGCTCAGTGCATGGTGGAAGCACTGTAACTGCAGAGTAAAGTGGGTATAAGGAGGGGAAATGATAGGAAAAGATTCATTGAAATCCATTCGTGAAACTTTCTCAGAAATGTAATTTCAATTTCAGCCCTATTCATCCTGCACATTAGAGTACCACAACAGAAATACATAAGGGGCTTGTCTAGAAAATGTGGAGGTAGATTGCTCAGATGTTGGTATCTGAGTGGGAATGAGGAAAAGAGAAAGTACCCAGAGATTCATGGAAATCCAGTCATGCATTTGCAAAGAAAGTGCAATTCAGTTGCAGCCTAACATAGCGTGTATAGGGAAAGCTCAATTCATGGATATAGAAAAAGTTTGTATAACAGAAGAACCATGCATGGTGGAACCATCACATCTACGGAGAAAAGTGACTATGTTGTGGGGAGATGATAGGCAAAATTTCATTGAAATCCACTTGTGAAACTTTCTCAGAAAAGCATCTTGAATTTCAGCCCTATTCAACATGCAGTGTAGAATATTGCAACAGCGATTCATAAGGGGCTTGTCTAGAAAACTTGGAGGTAGAGTGCTCACAGGTTGGGGGCACAGTGGGAATGAGGAAAAGACAAAATACCCAGAGTTTCATTTAAAATACAATCGTGCTCATGAAATTTGCTCAGAAAATGCCCTTCAGTTGCAGCCTTCCACCACATACATAGGGAAAGCTCAATTCATGGAAATCAAAACAGTTTGTTATAACAGAAGCACCATGCATGGTGGAACCACCACATCTGTGGAGCAAAGTTGGAATAAGGAGGGGAGATGAGAGACAAAGTTCATTGAAATCCATTCGTGAAACTTTCTCAGAAAAGCAACTTCAATTTCAGACCTATTCAACCTGCAGTATAGATTACTGCAACAACAATACATAAAGGGCCTGTCAAGAAAATTTTGGGGTAGATTGCTCAGATGTTGGGGGCAGAGTGGGAATGAGGAAAAGAGAAAATACCAAGAGTTTCATGGAAATCAAGTCTGGCATATGCTCAGAAAACGCAATTCAGTTGGAGCCTAACACTGCGTGCATACGGAGAGCTCACTTCATGGAAATAGAAACAGTTGTTATAACAGAAGCACCATGCATGTTGGAAACACCACAACTGTGGAAGAAAGTGGGTATGAGGATGGGAGATGATTGCCAAAATTTCATCGAAAACCATTCGTGAAACATTTTCAAAAAAGCAACTTCGCTTTCAGCCATCTTCAGCCTGCACTTTAGAGTACTGAAACAGGAATATATACAGGGCTTGTCTAGAATATCTGGAGGTAGAGTGCTCAGATGTTGGGGGCAGAGAGGGAATGAGGAAAAGAGAAAATATCCAGAGATTCATAAAATCCAGTAGTGCATTTGCTCACAAAATGCTCTTTAGTTGCAGACTAACCCTGCATGCATAGGGAGAGCTCAATTAATGGAAATCTAAACAGTTAGTTATAACAGAAGCACTGTGCATGGTTGAAACACACATCTGTGGAGTAAAGGGGGTATGAGGAGTGGAGATGATAAGCAAAATTCATTCAAATCCATTCATGAAAGTTTCTCAGAAAAGCAATTTCAACTTCAGCTCTATTCAACCTGCACGATAGAGTACTGGAACAGAAATACATAAGGGGCTTGTCTAAATAACCTAGAAGTAGTGTACTCAGATGTGGGAGTCAGAGTGGGAATGAATAAAAGAGAAAATACCAAGAGTTTCATGTAAATCCAGTAGAGCATTTTCTCAGAAAATGCTCTTCAGTTGCACCCTAAAACTGCATGCATTGGGAGAGCTCAATTCAAGGAAATTGAAGCAGATTGTTATAACAGAAGCACCGTGATGGTGGAAGGACCACATCTCTGAAGGTAGGTGGTTATGACGATTGGATATGTTATGCAAAGTTTCATTGAAATCCATTCATGAAACTTTCCGAGAAAAGCAATTTCAATTTCAACACAATTCTGCCTGCACATTAGACTACTGCACAGCAGTATATAAGAAGCTTGTCAAGAAAATCAGAAGGTAGAGTGCACAGTTGTTGGCAGCCACATGGACATAGAGAACAGAGAAAATCCACAAAGTTTCATGGAATTTCACTAGTGCATTTTCTCAGAAAACACTGTTCAGTAGAGGCTAACACTGTGTGCATAGGCAAAGGTCAATTCAGGGAAATCGAAACAGTTTGTTATAACAGAAGCACTGTGCATGTTGGAACCACCATATCTGCGAAGCAAAGTGGGTATGATGGGGGGAGATGATAGGCAAAGTTTCATCAAAATCCATTCATGAATCTGTCTCCGAAAAACAACTTCAATTTTAGACCTTTTTATCCTGCACGTTACAGTACTTAAACAGCAATTCATTACAGGATTGTCTAGAAAATCTGGAGGGAGAGAGCTCAGTCGTTGGAGGCAGAGTGGGGAATAGGAAAAGACAAAATACCCAGAGTCTCATTTAAAATACAATCATGCATTTGCTCAGAAAATTCCATTCAGATGCAGCCTTCCACCATATGGATAGGAAATCTAAATTCATTGAAATCGAAACAGTGTGTTATAACAGAAGGACCGAGCATGGTGGTACCACTACATCTGTGGAACAAAGTGGGTATAAGGAGCAGAGATGATAAGCAAAGTTTCATTGAAATCCATTCCGGAAACTTTCTCAGAGAACAACTACAATTTCAGACCTATTCAACCTGCACATTAGAGTTCAGCAACAGCAATACGTAAGGGGCTTGTTTAGAAAAACTGGAGGTAGAGTGCTCAGTTGTGGCCAAAAAGTGGGAATTAGAAAAAGAGAAAGTACACAGAGTTTCATGGAAATCCAGTCGTGCATTAGCTCAGAAAAAGCAATTCATCTGCAGCCTAAAACTGTTTGCATATGGAAAGCTCAATTCAAGGAAAACAAAACAGTTTGTTATAACAGAAGCACCGTGAATGGTGGAACCACCATGTCTGCTGAGCAAAGTGGGTATGAGGAGGGGAGATGATAGGCAAAGTTTAATTGAAATCCAATCGTGAATCTTTCTCAGAAAAGCAACTAAAATTCAGCCCTATTCAACTGCACGTTAGAGTACTGCAACACCTATATAAAAGGAGTATGTCCTGAAAATCTGGAGATAGAAAGCTCAGATGTTGGGGGAAGAGTGGGAATGAGGAAAAGAGAAAATACCAAGAGTTTCATGGAAATCCAGTAGAGCATTTGCTCAGAAAATGCTCTTCAGTGGCAGCCTAACACTACGTGCATACAGAGAGCTCAATTCATGGAAAATGAAACACTTTGTTATAACAGAATCACCGTGCATGGTGGAACCACCACATCTCTGAAGGAAGGTGAATTTGCTCAGAAAACGCAATTCAGTTGCTGCCTAAAAGTGCGTGCATAGGGAAAGCTCAATTCATGGAAATTGAAACAGTTTGTTATAACAGAAGCACCGTGCATGGTGGAAACAGCACATCTGCAGAGCAAAGTGGGAATGAGGAGGGGAGATGTTAGGCAAAGTTTCATTTAAATCCATTGGTGAAACTTTCTCAGAAAAGCAACTTCACTTTCAACCCTATTCAACCTCCACATTACAGTACTGCACAAGAAATACCTAAGGGCCTTTTCAAGACAATCTGAAGGTAGAATTCTCAGATGTTGTGGGCCCAGTGGAAATGAAAAAGAGAGAAATCCACAGAGTTTCATGGAATTCCAGTAGAGCATTTGCTCAGAAAATGCAATTCAGTTTCATCCTAACACTGTGTGCATAGGGAAAGCTAACTTCATGGAAATCGAAACAGTTTGTTATAACATAAGCCCCGTGCATGGTGGAAACATCACATCTGCGAACCAAAGTGGGCATGAGTAAGGGAGATGTAGGTCAAAGTTTCATTGGAATCAATTTGTGAAACGCTCTCAGAAAAGCAACGTCCATTTCAACCCTATTCAACGTGCACATTACAGTACTGGAAAAGCAATACATAAGGTGCTTGTCAAGAAAATCTAAGGTAGAGTGCTCAGATGTTGGGTCCTAGTGGAAATGAGTAAAAGAGAAAGTCCCCAATGTTTCATGGAATTCCTGGATTGCATTTGCTCAGAATACACACTTCATTTGCAGTCTAAATCTGTGTGCATAGGGAAGCTCAATGCATGAAAATCAAAAAAAAAAGATTGTTATAACAGAAGCACCATGCTTGGTGGAACCACTGCAACTGTGGAGCAAGGTTGTTATGAGGAGGTGAGATGATATGCAAAAATTCATGGAAATACATTCGTGAAACTTTCTCAGAAAATCAACTTTATTTTCAGCCCTATTGAACCTCCAAGTAAGAGTACTGCAAGAGCAATACTAAAGGGGCTTATCTAGAAAGCGTGGAGGAAGAGTGATCATATATGGAGGCAGAGTGGGAATGAGGAAAAGAGAAAATACCAAGAGTTTCATAGAAATCCAGTCATGCATTTGCTGAGAAAACGCAATTAAGTTGCATCATACCACTATGTGCTTAGGGAAAGCTCAATTCATGGAAATCAAAACATTTTGCTATAGCAGAAGCACCGTGCATTGTGGAAACACCATACTGCGGAGCAAAGTAGGTATCAGGACGGGAGATGAAAGCAAAGTTTCATTGAAAACCATTCATGAAACTTTCTCAGAAAGGGAGCTTCAATTTCAGCCCTATTCATCCTTCTCGTTAGAGTACTGCAACAGCAATATTAATGAACTTGTCTAAAAAACTGGAGGTAGAGTGCTCAGATGATGGGGGCAGAGTTGGAATGAGGAAAAGAGAAAATACCCAGAATTTCATGGAAATCCAGACATGCATATGCTCAGAAAACGCAATTCAGTTTCAGCCTAACTCTGCATGTATAGGGATATATCAATTCATGGAAATCAGAACATTTTGTTATAACAGAAGCACCGTGCAAGGTGGAAACTACACATCTTCAGAGCAAAGTGGATATGAGTAGGGGAGATGATAGGGAAATTTTCATTAAAATCCATTCGAGAAACACTCTCAGAAAATCAACTTCATTTCAGCCCTATTCAACATGCACGCTAGCGTACTGCAACAGCAATACATAAGGGGTTTCTCTAGAAAACTGGACATAGAGTTCTCAGATGTTGGTGTCAGAGTGGGAATCCAAAAAAGAGAAAATATCAAGAGTTTCATGGAAATCCAGTAGAGCATTTCCTCAGAAAACGCTATACAGTTGCAGCCTAAAACTCCGTGCCTAAGTGAAAGCTCAATTCATGGAAATGGAATGAGTTTGTTATAACAGAAGCTCCGTGCATGGTAGAACCACCATATCTATGAAGGAAGTTGGTTATGAGGAGGAGAGATGATAGGCAGAGCTTCAATGAAATCCATTTGTGAAACTTTCTCTGAAGAGCAACTTCAATTTCAGCCCTATTCAACCTGCTCATTAGAGTACTGCAACAGCAATATTAAGGGGCTTGTCTAGAAAACCTGGTGGTAGAGTCCTCAGGTGTTGGGAGCAGAGTGGGAATGAGCTAAAGACAAAATACCCAGAGTTTCACCGAAATCCAGTCGCGCATTTGCTCAGAAAACGCAATTAAGTTACAGCCTAACACTGCGTTTATTGGGAAAGCTCCATTCATGGAAATCTGAACAGTTTTTTTAAACAGAAGCACCGTGCATGGGGGAAACTACACATCTGTGGAGCAAAGTAGGTATGAGGAGGGAAGATGATAGGGAAATTTTAATTGAAATCCATTCGAGAAACACTCTCAGAAAATCAACTTCATTTCAGCCCTATGCAACATGCACGTTAGCGTACTGCAACAGCAATACATAAGGGATTTGTCTAGAAAACTGGACATAGAGTTCTCAGATGTTGGTGTCAGAGTGGGAATCCATAAAAGAGAAAATATCAAGAGTTTAATGGATATCCAGTAGAGCATTTGCTCAGAAAACGCTCTTCAGTGGCAGCCTAACACTGCATGCATACGGAGAGCTCAATTCATGGAAATAGAAACAGTTTGTTATAACAGAATCACCATGCATGGTGGAACCACCACATCTCTGAAGGAAGTTGGCTATGAGGAGGGGGATGGTAGGCACAGTTTCATTGAAACCCATTCGTGAAACTTTCTGAGAAAAGCAACTTGAATTTCAACCCTATTCAACCTGCACGTTAGAGTACTGCACCAGCAATACATAAGGGGCTTGTCAATAAAATCTGATGGTAGAATTCTCAGATGTTGTGGGCCCAGTGGAAATGAAAAAAAGAGAAAATCCACATAGTTTTATGGAATTCCAATATTTCATTTGCTCAGAAAACGCAGTTCAGTTGCAGCCTAAAACTGTGTGCATAGGGAAAGTTCAATTCATGGAAATATAAACAGTTTGTTATTGCAGAAGCACCATGCATGGTGGAACCACCACCTCTATGGAGCCAAGTGGGCATGAGGATGGGAGTTGATGGGCAAAGTTTCATTGAAATCCATACATGAAACTAGCTCCGAAAAGCAACTTCAATTTCAGCCCTATACAACCTGCACATTAGAGTACTGCAACAGCAATGCATAATGGGCTTACCTAGAAAACCTTGATGTAGAGTTCTCACATGTTGGGGCAAGAGTGATTACTTGTAGATCTTCTTCTGTGAAGTGTGTATTCATTTCCTAGCCCATTTGTCGTTGCATTATTTGCATTCTTGCGTAGTTTTTTGAGTTCTTTATAGATTCTGAAGATTAGTGCTCTATCTGAAGTATGGTTGGCAAAGATTTTCTCCAACTCTGTAGGTTCTTTCTTCGATTTGCTGATAGTTTCCTTTGTTGAGGAGGAGGAGGAGCGTGGTGGGTCACTTGGACTCAGAGAGACTGCACCAGAGCTACAGCGGTTGCCAGAGGAGGAGCTGTGCGGTGAGTTGTTTGGACTCAGAGCGACCGCTACTGAACACCGCGGGAGCTGCCTGGAGGAGGAGGAGGAGCACGGTGCATCACTTGGACTCAGAGTGACTACACCAGAGTTACAGACGGTTGCTAGAGAAGGAGCTGCGAGGCAAGCTTTTTGGACTCAGAGCTACCACTACTGAACAACGGGGATGCTGTCCAGAGGGGGAGGAGGAGTGTGGCGGGTCACTTGGACTCAGAGTGACTGCACCAGAGCTACAGGCGGTTGTCAGATGAGGAGGTGAGTGGTGAGTTCTTTGGACTCAAAGCAACCGCTCCTGAACACTGGCGGGTTGCACAGAGTAGGAGCGTGGTGAGTCGCTTGGACTCGGAGTGACTACACCAGAGCTCTGGGTGGCTTCCTGGAGGACTCTTGTGGTGGGTCGCTTGGACTCAGAGCGATCACTCATGAACACCCAGAGGGCTGTCCATAGGAGGAGGAGGAACGGGGCACGTCACTTGCGCTCAGAGTGAATACCCAGGGCTATGGGTTTTTATCAGGAGGAGGAGGCGCACAATGAGTTACTTGGACTCCTAGTGACCGCACCGGAACACTAGGCAGCTGTCTGGAGGAAGAGGCATGCAGCGGGTCGCTGAGACTCGGAGCGACTGTACAGGGCTCCAGGTGGCTGCTCAGAGGAGGGGCCACAGAGCCATGCAATTAGGTGCAGAGCAGGGTCCCAAGACCTAGGAGACTTCTTGGTAGAAGAGCCACAAATAGACACACTTAGGGGTGGAGCAAAGTTTCCAGGACTGTGGGCAGATTCTCTGAGGAGAGGAAGCCTAAGGAGACTCGTCTGCAAAGGGTGAGGCTCACAGGCCCAGGAGGTAGGTCCAGGACCCTGGGAACATTGCAGAGGAAGGCAGCCCAGCCCAGGCAGTAGTTGTAGGTTGAGGGGAACAGCCAGGAGGGGAACTGACCAGGGAGACCTCCCCACCGAGGGAGTCTTCCCTGCCAGGTGGGGTTTTCTACAAGGATGGTAAAATCAGAGACACAGGCCCAAACAGGCCTTGCCTCAATCCACAGCCTAGTTCCCCTTTGAATGACCATTGGTCAACAAGTGGAGGCACCTCTGCCGACTAGCAGGGAATATGACCCACCTGAAGGCCACCACCCCTAGAGAGACAGCTTCCTTGTGGAGCACCACATTATCACATTATCATTATTCTTCCTTCAAGAATTCAGGTTATGGAAGGCTAAGTTGGGATATACTAGAAATCTTCAGGGACATTATAAGTCAATAGAGGAAATCTGCAATATCTTAGTGGTCCACTGATACCTGAACCATATGAGAAAACAAGGGAAGAAAATGCCCCAAACAAATCTAGATGTTACATCAATAAAATCCAATGAGAGCATGACAGAAGAAATGACAGAAAGGGAGTTCAGAAGGTACATAATTAAAATGATCAGGGAAGCAAATGATGAGATGAAAGAGCAAATGCAGGCATTGAATGATGAGATGAAAGAGCAAATGCAGGCATTGAATGATCACACCAATCGACAGTTAAAAGAGCAAATACAGGAAGCAATAGATCATTTCAATAAAGAGCTAGAGATATTGGAAAAAAAACAAACAGAAATCCTTGAAATGAAGGAAACAATAAACCAAATTAAGAACTCCATAGAAGGCATAACCAATAGGAAAGAACACCTGGAAGACAGAACCTCAGATATTGAAGACAAAATATTTAACCTTGAAAACAAAGTTGAACAAACAGAGAAGATGGTAAGAAATCATGAACACAATCTCCAAGAATTATGGGATATCATGAAAGGGCCAAATTTAAGAATTATTGGGATTGAGGAAGGCTTAGAGAAACAAACTAAAGGAATAAACAATCTATTCAATAAAATAATATCAGAAAATTTCCCAAATCTGAAGAAAGAAATGGAAAATCAAGTTTGAGAGGCTTATAGGACTCCAAATACACAAAATTACAACAGTCCCACACCAAGGCACATTATAATGAAAATACCTAACATACAAAATAAAGACAGAATTTTAAAGGTTGTGAGAGAAAAGAACCAAATTATATTCAGGGGGAAACCAATATGGATAGCAGCAGAGTTTTCAATCCAGACCCTAAAAGCAAGAAGGGCCTGGAACAACATTTTTCAAGTCTGAAAAAAAATGGATGCCAACCAATAATCGTATACCCAGAAAAACTGATCTTCAAATTTGACGATGAAATAAAATCATTCCATGATAAACAAAAGTTAAAAGAATTTACAAAAAGAAAGCCAGCATTACAAAACATTCTCAGCAAAATATTCCATGAGGAAGAGATGAAAAACAAAGAAGCAAACCAGCAAAGGGAGGAATTATACTAAAGGAAATATCAAATAAAGGAGGAGCAAAGTCGTGTCACAAACATAAATAAATAAAACTTAAAAAATAAAACAAATCACCGGAAATACAAATCATATCTCAAAAATAACCCTACATGTTAATGGCCTGAATTCATCAATAAGCAAACATAGACTGGCAGATTGGATAAAAATGAAAGATCCATCAATTTGTTGCCTGTAAGAGACTCACCTCATAGAAAATGATACCCATAGACTAAAGGTGAAAGGATGGGAAAAAACGTACCACACACATGGACTGAGCAAAAAAACTGGAGTATCCATCCTCATTTCAGAAAATGTGGACTTCAAGCCAAAGTTAGCAGAAGGGATAAAGAAGGACATTTCATACTGCTAAGGGAAGCATAAATCAGCAAGACATAACAATCATAAACATCTATGCCCCAAACAGGGGCTCATCCATGTATGTCAAACAAATCCTTCTAAATTTTAGAAAACAAATAGAACGTAACACAATAATACTAGGTGATGTTAACACACCTCTCTCACCACTGGACAGATCTTCCAAACAAAAATTGAACAAAGAACCCATAGATTACAAGAACACAATCAATAATTTAAACTTAACATACATTTATAGAATATGCCATCAAACCAAGAGCAAATACACTTTCTTCTCAGCAGCACATGGATCCTTCTCTACAATAGACCATATATTATGCCACAAAGCTAATGTTAGCAAATACAAGAAGTAGGGTCACTATCTTGTATTTTATCAGATCATAATGGATTGAAGTTAGAAATAAATGAAAGAGTAAAAAAGAGAAACTACTCCAACATCTGGAGATTAAATAATATGCTATTATATGATGAATGGATAAGAGAAGATATTAGGAAGTGAATTAAAAAATTCTTAGAGGTAAATGAGAACAAAGAAACATCATATCAAAATCTCTGGGACACTATGAAAGCAGTACTTACAGGAAAATTTATTTCATGGAGCACATTCAATGAAAGAAATAAAATTCAACAAATAAATGACCTAACACTACAGCTCAAAGCCCTACAAAATGAAGAACAGACCAACACCAAAAGTAGTAGAAGACAGGAAATAGTTAAACTCAGAGCTGAAATCAATGAAATTGACAAAAGAAACAATAAGAAAAATTGACAAAATAAATAGTTGGTTATTCGAAAAAATAAACAAATTTGATAAAACGTTAACCCCATTAACAAAGAAAAGACAAGAAAAGACCCGAATCACTAAAATTCGGAATGAACAAGGAAATATCACAACAGACACGATCGAAATACAAAACATAATTAGAAGCCATTTTGAAAATCTATACTCCAACAAAATAGAAAATTTCGAAGACATCAACAGGTTTCTAGAGACATATGAATTGCCTAAACTGAACAAGGAGGACATACACAATTTAAATAGAACAATTTCAACTAATGAAATAGATGAAGTCATCAAAAGCCTACCAACAAAGGAAAGTCCGGGACCAGATGGGTTCTCAGTCGAGTTCTACAAAACCTTTAAAGAAGAGCTCATTCCAATACTTCTCAAAGTATTCCATAAAATAGAAGAGGAGGGAACCCTCCCAAACTCAATCTATGTAGCCAATATCACCCTGATACCTAAACCAGACAGAGACACATCGAGGAAAGAAAATTCAGGACCAATATCCTTAATGAACATCGATGCAAAAATTCTCAACAAAATTTTAGCAAATCGCATAAAAATATTAAAAAGATAGTTCACCATGATTAAGTGGGTTTCATCCCAGGGATGCAAGGTTGTTTTAACATAAGGAAATCAATAAATGTAATTCACCATATCAATAGACTTAAAGTCAAGAATCACATGGTTATTTCAATAGATGTAGAAAAAGCATTCGATAAAATACAGCATCCCTTCATGCTCAAAACAGTAGAAAAAACTAGGGATAGTGGGAATATTCCTTAACATTCTAAAGGCTATCTACGCTAAGCCCATGGCCAATATCATTCTAAATGGTGAAAAACTGAAAGCATTCCCCCTAAAAACTGGAACAAGGCAGAGATGCCCTCTTTCATCACTTCTATTCAATATTGACTTTGAAACTCTAGAAGAGCAAGTAGACAGACCAAAGAAATTAAAGGGATATGAACAGGAAAAGAAGAAATCAAACTATCCCTATTTGCTGATGATATGATTATATACTTAGAGGAACCAGGAAATTCCACCGGAAAACTTTTAGAACTCATAAGTGAATTTAATAAAGTAGTGGGATATAAGATCAATGCTCGTAAATCTAATGCATTTTTATACATAAGTGATGAAAATTCGGAAAGAGAAATTAGGAAAACTGCCCCATTCAAATAGCCTCATAAAAAATAAAATACTTGGGAATCAATCACACAAAAGAGGTGAAAGACCTCTACAATGAGAACTACAGAACACTAAAGAAGAAATTAAAGAAAACCTTAGAAGATGGAAAGATCTCCCATGTTCTTGTATAGGAAGAATTAATATTGTCAAAATGGCCATAATACCTAAAGTGCTATACATATGCAATTCCAATTGTAATCCCTATGATGTACCACACAAGAATAGAGCAAGCAATTATGACATTCATCTGGAAGAATATGAAACCCACAATAGCTAAAGCAATCCGTAGCAGAAAGAGTGAAGCAGGGAGTATTGCAATACCAGATTTCAACTCTACTACAAAGCAATAGTAACAAAAAGGGCATGGTATTGGTACCAAAATAGACAGGTAGATCAATGGTACAGAATAGAGGACACAGACACAAAACCAAATAAATACAATTTTCTCATGCTAGACAAAGGGGCCAAAAATATGCAATGGAGAAAAGATAGCCTCTTCAACAAGTGGTGCTGGGAGAACTGGAAATCCATATGCAACAGAATGAAACTAAACCCATATCTCTCACCATGCATGAAACTAAACTCAAAATGGATCAAGGACCTCAGAATCAGACCAGAGAACCTGCATCTTAAAGAAGAAAAAGTAGGTCCAGATCTTTATCATGTCGGCTTAGGACCAGACTTCCTCAACAGGACTCCCATAGCACAAGAAATAAAAACAAGAATCAATATCTGGGATAGATTCAAACTGAATAGCTTTCTCTCAGCAAAGGAAACTATCAGCAATGCAAAGAAAGAGCCTACAGAGTGGGAGAAAATCTTTGCCAATCATACTTCAGATAGAGCACTAATCTCCAGAATCTATAAAGAACCAAACAAACTCTACACCAAGAATGCATATAATGCAAACGACAAATGGGCTAAGGAAATGAATAGACACTTCACAGAAGAAGATCTACAAGCAACCAATAAACATATGGAAAAATGTTCAACATCTAGTAATAAGAGAAATGCAAATCAAAACCACCCTAAGATTTCATCTCACCCCAATTAGAATGGCGATTATCAAGAATACAAGCAAAAACAGGTGTTGGCGAAGATGTGGACAGAAAGGTACACTCATACGTTGCTCGTGGGGCTGCAAATTAGTGCAGTCATTCTGGAAAGCAGTGTGGAAATTCCTTAGAAAACTTGGAATGGAACCACCATTTGACCTAGCTATCCCACTCCTTGGCCTATACCCAAAGGACTTAAAATCAGCATACTACAGAGGTACAGCCACAACAATGTTCATAGCTGCTCAATTCACAATAGCCAGATCTAGATATCCTTCAATTGATGAATGGATAAAGAAACTGTGATATATATATATATATATATATATATATATATATATATATATATATATATATATACAATTAATATTACTCAGCCATGAAGAATGATAAAATTATGGTAGTTCTCATTTTATAGGTTTTCACATCTTTTGTGAGATTGATTCCCAAGTAGTTTATTTTTTTGATGATATTGTGAATGGTGTAGTTTTCCTAATTTCTCTTTCTGTAGATTCATCATTATGTATAAAAATGCATTAGATTTATGAGCATTGTTCTGGCAACCTACTACTTTACTTAATTCACTTATGAGTTCTAAAAGTTTTCTGGTGGAATTTCCAGGTTTCTCTAAATATATAATCATGTCCTCCGTGAACAGGTATAGTTTGAGTTCTTCTTTTCCAATTCGTATCCCTTTAATTTCTTTGATTTGTCTAATTGCTCTGGCTAGAGTTTCAAGGACGATGTTGAATAGAATTTGTGAAAGAGGGCATCCCTGCCTTGTTCCTGTTTATAGGGGGAATGCTTTCAGTTTTTCACCATTTAGAATGATATGTGCCATGGGCTTAGCTTAGATGGCCTTTACAATATTAAGGAATGTTCCCACTACCCCAAATTTTTCCAGTGCTTTGAGCAAGAAGGATCCTGTATTTTATCGAATGCTTTTTCAGCATCTATTGAAATAATTATGTGATTCTTAACTTTAAGTCTGTTGATATGGTGAAAGACATTTTTTGATTTCTGGATGTTGAACCAACCTTGCATCCCTGGGATAAAACCCACTTGATCATGGTGCACTATCTTTTTAATGTTTTTGTATGCAATTTGCTAAAATTTTGTTGAGAATTTTTGCATCGATGTTCATTAAGGATATTGGTCTGAAATTTTCTTTCCTCAATGTGTCTCTGTTTGGTTTAGAATCAGGGTGATATTGGCTTCATAGAATGAGTTTGGGAGTGTTCCCTCCTCTTCTATTTCATGGAATACTTTGAGGAGTATTGGAATGAGCTCTTCTTTAAAGGTTTTGTAGAACTCTGCTGAGTAACCATCTGATCCCGGACATTTTTTGTTGGTAGACCTTTGATGACCTCTTCTATTTCATTACTTAAAGTTGATTTATTTAATTTGTGTATGTCCTCCTAGTTCAGTTTAGGTAATTCATATGTCTCTAGAAACTTGTTGATGTCTTCGAGGTTTTCTGTTTTGTTGTATAGATTTTCAAAATAGTTTCTAATTATGTTTTGTATTTCGATCGTGTCTGTTGTGATATTTCCTTGTTCATTCTGAATTTAAGTGATTTGGCTTTTCTCTCGTCTTCTCTTTGTTCATGTGGCTAAGGTTTAACAATTTTGTTTATTTTTTCAAAGAACCAACTATTTATTTTGTTATTTTTTCTCATTGTTCCTTTTCTTTCAATTTCATTGATTTTGGCTCTGATTTTAACTATTTCCTGTCTTCTACTTCTTTTGGTGTTGGTCTGCTCTTCTTTTTCTAGGCCTTTGAACTGTAGTGTTAATTCATTTATTTGTTGATTTCTACTTCTTTTGTTGAATGTGCCCCATGAAATAAATCTTCCTCTAAGTACTGCTTTCATAGTGTCCCAGAGATTTTGATATGATGTGTCTTTGTTCTTGTTTACTTCTAAGAATTTTTTATTTCCCTCCTGATGTCTTCTGTTATGCATTCATCATATAATAGTGTATTATTTAATCTCCAGGCATTGGAGAAGTTTCTGTTTTTTATTATGTCATTTATTTCTAATTGCAATCCATTATGATCTGATAGAGAACAAGGTAGTATCTCTATCTTCTTGTATTTGCTAACAGTAGCTTTTGGCATAAAATATGGTCTATTTTAGAGAAGAATCCATGTACTGCTGAGAAGAAAGTATATTCAAACTTTGTTGGATGCTATATTCTATATATGTCAGTTAAGTCTAAATTGTTGATTGTGTTATTGAGATCTATGGTTTCTTTATTCAATTTTTATTTGGAAGATCTATCCAGTGGTGAGAGAGGTGTGTAAAAATCGCCTAGTATTATTTTGTTGTGGACTACTCGATTTCTGGAATTGAGAAGGATTTGTTTGACATACATGGATGAGCAAATGTTCGAGGCATAGAAATGTATGATTGTTATGTCTTGCTGATTTATGCTTCCCTTAAGCAGTATGTTATGTCCTTCTTTATCCCTTCTGACTAGTTTTGGCTTGACGTCCATATTATCTGCAATGAGGATGGATACTCCAGCATTTTTTCTGTGTCCGTGTGCATGATATGTTTTTTCCCCATCATTTCACTTTTAGTCTATGGGTATCACATTCTAAGAGATGAGTCACTTGCAGGTAGCATATTGTTGGATTTTTCTTTTTAATCCAATCTGCCAGTCTATGTCTTTTGATTGATGTGTTCAGGCCATTAACATTCAGGGTTATTATTGTGATATGATTTGTATTCCCAGTCATTTGACTCATTTTTGTTTTTTGACATGATTTGGTTTCTCACTTATTTGGCTATTCCTTTCGGCTAGTTCTTCCCATTGCTGATTTGCATCATTGTTTTTTATCTCTTCCTCATCGAATATTTTGCTGAGAATGTTGTGTAATTCCGTCTTTTTTTTTGAAATTCCTTTAGCTTTTGTTTATCATGGAAGCATCTTATTTCGTTGTCATATCTGAAAATAAGTTTTGCTGAGTATAAGACTCTTGGTTGGCATGCATTTTTTTTCGGGGCTTAGTAAACGTTGTTCCAAGCCTTTATAGTTTTTAGGGTCTGGATTGAAACATCTGCTGATATTCTTATTGGTTTTCCCCTGAATGTAATTTGATTCTTTTCTCTCGTGGCCTTTAAAAGTCTGTCTTTATTTTGTGAGTTAGGTAATTTCATAATAATGTGCCTTGGTGTGGGTCTGTTGTAATTTTGTATATTTGAAATCCTATAAGCCTCTTGTACTTGGTTTTCCATTTCATTCTTCAGAATTGGGAATTTTTCTGATATTATTTCATTGAATAGATTGATCATTCTTCTGTTTTTTTTTCTAAGCCTTCCTCAATCCCAATAATTCTTAAATTTGGCCTTTTCATGATATCCCATAATTCTTCTAGATTCTATTCATGATTTCTTACCATCTTCTCTGTTTTGTCAACTTTGTTTTCAAGGTTAAATATTTTTTCTTCAATGTCTGAGGTTCTATCTTCCAGGTGTTTTATCCTCTTGGTTATGCTTTTTATGGAGTTTTTAACTTGGTTTATTCTTTCCTTCATTTCAAGGATTTCTGTTTGTTTGGTTTTTTTTCAGTATCTGTAACTTTATTTAAATGATCTCTTGCTTCCCATATTTGATCTTTTAACTGTTTATTGGTGTGATCATTTAATGCCTGCATTTGCTTTTTCATCTCCTCCTTCATTGCCTGCATTTGCTCTTTCATCTCCTCATTTGATTCCCTGATTGTTTTAATTGTGTACATTCTGAACTCCCTTTCTGACATTTCTTCTGCTGTGCTGTCATTGGTTTTTATTTATATAGTATCTAGGTTTGTTTGGGACATTTTCTTCCCTTCTTTTCTCATATTGGTCAGATGTCAATGGGACTCTGAGATATTGTAGATTTCCTCTATTGGCTTATAGTGTCCCTGTACATTTCCAGGGTAACACCTCCCAGTCTTCAGTAGTCAGAAGTCTTGGAGGAACTTGATAATGCAGTGCTTCCAAAGAAAGCTGCCCCTAGCCTGCTACTGGCTCCAGGGCTCAGAGTTGGCTCTGTGCAAAAAGGCTCTCACTAGGTGGTCTGCTCCAAGAAGCTAGCCTTGAAAGGTGCCTCCTGCCACAGGGAGCCAGACTGCTTGGGGAAGTCCCTGGCTTCCGTCTCCTGGACCATGAAGCTGCCTGTGGGATAGAGCTCACCACTGACTCGACTTGGAGCTGGTTCTATGCAGAAATACTCTCACTGGGTGGCCTGCTCTGAGAAGCTGGCTGTGTGGGCGTAGCCCAGACCCAGAGGTAATAGAACTACCTGGAAAAGACTCTACCTGCCCTTACCTGTTCTGATAAGCTGCCCCAATCCATGCCTGCCACCCAGGCCAGTCTTCCCCCGGTGGGGGAGAATCACCCCGTGACTCTATTTTAGTCTGAGGCTCTCAATACCTCCCCTTCTTGAATCCAGGTTTCTGGAGTTACTGGAGATGCAGTCACCCACTAGTCTGCCATCTTGGAAAGAGCCTTTGCTCCACATCTCTGGAGGAAAGTGAGTATGGGAGGGTCGATGACAGAAAGTTTCATTCAAATCCATTGGGGAATCTTTCTCAGAGAAGCAACTTCATTTTCAGTCCTACTCAACCTGCACGTTAGAGTACTTCAACAGAAAAACATATGGGGCTTCAATAGAAAACTGGAAGTAGAATGTTCATATGTTTTGGGCAGAGTGGGAATGAAGAAAAGAGTACATTCCCAAAGTTTCATGGAAATCCAGTTGTGCATTTGCTCAGAAATGGCTCTTCAATTGCAGCCTAACACTGAGCACATAGGGAAAGCTGTATTATTGGAAATCAAAACTGTTTGTTAAAACAGAAGCACCAAACATGGTGGAACCACCACACATACGAAGGAAAGTGGGTATGATGATGGGAGATAATAGGCAAAGTTTCATTGAAATACATTGGTGAATCATTCTCAGAAAAGCAACTTTATTTTTAACCCTATTCAACCTGCATTTTAGAGGACTGCTAGAGCAATACATAAGGGCCATGAAAACAAAAGCTGATGGTAGAATGCTCAGATGTTGGAGGCAGAGTGGGAATGAGGAAAAGAAAATTCAAAGAGTTTCATGGAAATCCAGTCGTCCATTTACTCATAAAACGCTCTTCAGTTGCAGCCTATCACAGACTGCATAGGGAAAGTTCAATTCATGGACAACTAAACTGTTTGTTATAACAGGAGCACCATGCATTGTGGAACCACCACATTGGTGGAGAAAATTTTGTATGAGGAGGGGAGATGATATGCAAAGTTTCATTGAAATCCATTTGTGAAACTTTCCCATAAAAGCAGCTTCAATTTCAGCGCTCTTCAACCTGCACGTTATAGTACTGCAACAGCTATACATAAGTGACTTGTCTAGAAAAACTGAAGGTAGAGTGCTCAGATGTTGGGGGCAGAGTGGAAATGAAGAAAATTAAAATACCCAGAGTTTCATGGAAAATCAGTCATGCATTTCCTCAGAAACGCTCTTAAGTTGCAGCCCAACACTGTGTGCTTAATGAAAGCTCAATTCTTTGAAATCAAAACAGATATATAACAGAAGACGTTCATGGTGGAACCACCACATCTGTGGAGTACAGTTGGTATGAGGAGGGGAGATGATAGGCAAAGTTTCATTGAAATGCTTTCGTGAAACTTTCTCAGAAAAGCAACTTCATTTTCAGTCCTACGCAATCTAACGTGAGAGTACTGCAACACCAGTACATAAGGGGCTTCAATACAAAAGCTGAAGGTAGAATGCTCAGATTTTGGGGACAGAGTGGGAATGAAGAAAAGTGTAAATTCCCAGAGTGTCATGTAAATCTAGTCAAGCATTTGCTCAGAAAACTCTCTTCAGTTGCAGCCTAACACTGTGTGCATAAGGAATGCTCAATTCATGCAAATAAAAACAGTTTGTTATAACAGAAGCACATTGCATGGTGGAACCACCACATCTGCGGAGCAAAGTGCATATTAGGTGGGGAAGTGATAGGCAAAGTTTCATAGAAATTCATTTGTGAAACTCTCAGAAAAGCAACTTCAATTTCAGCCCTATTCAACCTGCACATTAGAGTACTGCAACAGCAATACATAAACGGCTTGTCTAGAAAACATGGACGTAGAATACTCAGATATTGGGGGCAGAGTGCGAATGTGCAAAAGAAAAAATACACAGAGATTAATTTAAATCCCTGAGACTGAGAGTAGAATTCAATGACAAAATAAAAAAACCGAAATTACTCCAACACTGGAGACTAAATAATACGCTATTGAATGAAACAAGGATAACAAAAAGTATCAGGGAAGAGATAAAAAAATTCTTCGTGGTCAATGAAAACAATGATACAACATACCCAAATCTCTGGGACACTACGATAGTGGCACTGAGAGGAAAATTCATTGCATGGAGCGCATTCCAGAAAAGAATGAAAAGTCAACAACTAAATGACCTAACATTACAGCTCAAAGCCCTAGAAAAAGTGTAAAAGAATTACAGCAAAAGTAATAGAATACAGGAAATAATTAAAATCAGAGCTGAAATCAATGAAATTGAAACAAAAAAAACTATTCAAAAAATTGACAAAACAAAAAGTTTGTTCTTTGAGAATGTAAACAAAATAGACAAACACTTAGCCACACTAACAAAGAGAAGGAGAGAGAGAGAAGACTCAAATTACTAAAATACATGATGAAAAAGGAAATATCACGACAGACACCACTGAGACACACAACATAATGAGAAGCTACCTTGAAAATCTGTATTCCAACAAAGTAGAAACTACCGAAGATAATGACAAATTTCTAGAGACATATGCTCCTTCCAAACAGAACCAGGAGGACATACAAAATTTAAACATCAATATCAAGCAATGAAATAGAAGAAGCCATTAAAATTCTATCATCCAAGAAATGCCCAGGACCAGACAGATTCTCAGCCGAGTTCTACAAGGCCTTCAAAGAAGAACTCATTCCAATACTTCTCAAAGTATTCCAGGAAATAGAAAAGGAGGGTACCCTACTGAACTCATTCAATGAAACTAATATCACCCTCATACACAAACCAGGAAACACCCTCATACCCAAACCAGGAAAAGACACATCAAGGAATAAAAATTTTAGACCAATATCCTTGATGAATATAGATGCAAAGAAACTTAACAAAATATTGGCAAAACGTATCCAAAAACATATTAAGAAAATTGTGCACCAGATCAAGTGGGGTTCATCCCTGGAATGCAAGGATGGTTCAACATTCATAAATCAATAAATGTAATCCATCATGTCAATAGCCTTAAAGATAAGAATTATATGGTTATTTCAACTGATGCAGAAAAAGCATTCGAAAAAATACAACACCCCTTCATGCTCAAAACACTAGAAAAAATAGAAATAGTAGGAAGATACCTGAACATTGTAAAGGCTATTTATGCTAAGCCCATGGCCAACATCATTCTTAATGGAGAAAAACTGAAAACATTCCCTTTAAAAATGAAACAAGACAGGGATGTCTTCTTTCACCACTTCTATTCAAAATTTTCCTCAAAACTCTAGCCGTACAAATAGGCAGGCAAAAGAAATTAAAGGGATACAAATAGGAAAAGAGGAACTTAAGCTGTCACTATTTGAGGATGAAAAGATTATATATTTAGAGGATCCAAAAACCTCCTCCAGAAAACTTCTAGACCTCATCAATGAATTCAGCAAAATAACAGACTAAAAAATCAACACGCATAAATCGAAAGCATTTTTATACGCAAGCGATGAAACAGCTGAAATGGAAATGAGGAAAACAACTCCATTTGCAATAGGCTCAAAAAAAATAAAATACTTGGGAATCAATCTACCCAAAGAGGTAAAAGATCTCTACAATGAAAACTACAAAACATTGAAGAAAGAAATTAAGCAAGACCTTAGAAGATGGAAAGATCTCCCATGTTCTTGGATAGTCAGAATTAATATTATCAAAATGGCCATACTATCAAAAGTGCTATACAGATTCAATGCAATTCCAATTAAAATCAAAATGACGTACCTTACAGAAATGGAGCAAGTAATCATGAAATTCATCTGTAAGAATAAGAAACCCAGAATAGCTGAAGCAATCCTTAGAAGGAAGAATCAAACAGGGGAATCGCAGTACCAGAACTTCAACTATACTACAAAGCAATAGTAACAAAAACAGCATGGTATTGGCACCAAAATAGGTAGATCAATGGTACAGAATAGAAGACGCGGACACAAACCCAATGAATACAATTTTCTCATACTAGACAAAGGTGCCAAAAATATGCAATGGAGAAAAGATAGCCTTTTCAACAAACGGTGCTGGGAACACTGGAAATCCATATGCAACAGAATGAAAATAAACCTCTATCTCTCACCCTGCCCAAATCCACTCACAATGGATCAAGGACCTAGAAATCAGAGAAGAGACCCTGCATCTTATAGAAGAAAAGTAGGTTCAAATCTTCAACTTGTTGGCTTAGGATCAGACTTCCTTAACACGACTCCCATAGCACAAGAAATAAAAGGAAGAATCAATAACTGGGATAGATTCAAACTAAATAGCTTTCTCTCCGCAAAGGAAACTATCAGCAATGCAAAGAGAGAGCCTACAGAGTGGGAGAATATTTTTGCCACTCATAATTCAGATACAGCACTAATTTTCAGAATATATAAAGAACTCAAAAAACTCTACACGAAGAATACAAATAACCCAATCAACAAATAGGCTAAGGATATGAAGAAACACTTCAGAGAAGAAGATTTACAAGCAATCAACAAACATATGAAAAAATGATCACCATTTTTAGCAATAAGAGAAATGCAAATCAAAACTACACTAAGATTCCATCTCACCCCAATTAGAATGGCAATTATCAAGAATACAAGGAAAAATAGGTGTTGGAGAGGATGTGGGGAAAAAAGTACACTCATACATTGCTGGTGGGGCTGCAAATTAGTGCAGTCACTCTGGAAAGCAATGTGGAGATTCCATAGAAAACATAGAATGGACCTACCATTTAACCCAGCTATCCCACACCTCGCCCTATACCCAAAGGAATTAAAATCAGGAAACTACAGATATACAGCCACATCAATGTTCACAGCTGCTCAAATCACAATAGCCAGACTGTGGAAAAAACATAGATATACTTCAATTGATGAATGGATAAAGAAAATGTGGTATATATACACAATGGAATATTACTCAGCTATAAAAAATAATAAAACTATGGCATTTGCCAGCAAATGGATGAATTTGCAGAATATCATGTTAAGTAAGATAAGCCAACATCAAAAATCCAAAAGACGAAAATCTCACTGATAAGTGGATAATGACACATTAATGTTGGTTGGAGGGGGCAAGAATGGAGGAAGGTGGGACGGTATAGGGGTAAAAGAGAGGTGGATGGGGTGGAGGGGAGGGAAGAATAATTGAATGATTCAAACATCATCATCATATAAAAATGTATGATTATACAAATGGTCTGCTGTTACTGCATGTATAAAAAAAAACATGTATCCCATTTGTTTACCATAGAAATAAATTTTAAAAATGGAGGAAAAAAAAGAGCAAACTGTTATGAGGAGCAGAGATGAAAGGGAAAATTTCATTGAAATCCATTCGTGAAACTTTCTCAGAAAAGAAACTTCAATTTTTGCCGTATTCAACCTGTGCATTAAGGTACTGCATCAGTAATAAAGAAGGGGCTTGAATAGAAAACCTGGAGGTAGATAGTTCAGATGTTGGGGGCAGAGTGGCAATGAGGAAAAGAGAAAATACCCAGAGTTTCATGGAAATTCTGTCGTGCATTTGCTCAGAAAACGCTCTTCAGTTGAAGACTAACTCTGCGTGCAAAGGAAAAGCTCAATTCATGGAAATCGAATCAGATTTTCATAACAGAAGCACCATGCATGGTGGAAACACCAAATCTTCGAGACAAAGTGGGTATGAGGAACAGAGATGATAGGAAAAGAATCATTGAAATCCATCATTGAAACTTTCTCAAAAAAGCAACATCAATTTCAGTCATATTCAACCTGCACATTAGAGTACTGCAAAGCAATACAGAGGGCGCATCCATAGAAAACCTGCAGGTAGAGTGCTAGAAGTTGGGGACAGAGTAGGAATGAGGAAAAGAGAAAATACCCAGAGTTTCATGGAAATCCAGGTGTGTGTTTGCTAAGAAAATGCTCTTCAGTTGCAGCCTAACACTGCGTGCATAGGGAAATCTCAATTCATGAAATCAAAATAGATTGTCCTAGCAGAAGGAATGGTGGAACCGCCACATCTTTGGAGAAATGTGGGTGTGAAGAGGACAGATGATAGGCAAAGTTTCATTGAAATCCATTCGTGAAACTTTTTCAGAAAAGCAACATCAATTTCAGGTCTATTCAACATTCACATTAGAGTACTGCAACAGCAACACAGAAGGCGCTTCCCTAGAAAACATGGATGTAGGTTGCTCAGATGATGGGGCCAGAGTGGGAATGAGGAAAAGAGAAAATACCCAGAGTTTCATGGAAATTCAGTTCTGCATTTGCTCAGAACACACTCATCAATTGCAGTCTAAATCTGCGTGCATAGGAAAAGCTCAAACCATGGAAATCAAAACAGATTGTTAGAACACAATCACCGTGCATGGTGGAACCACCACATCTTCAGAGCAAACTCGGTATGAGGACCAGAGATTACAGGCAAAGTTTCATTGAAATCCATTTGTGAAACTTACTCAGAAAAGCAACTTCAATTTCTGCCATATACAACCTGCACGTTAGAGTACTGATCAGCGTTACAGAAGGTGCTTTTAGAAACCTGGGGGTAGAGTGCTCAGATGTGGGGGGCAGAGTGGGACTGAGGAAAAGAGAAAAAAACAGAGTTTCATGAAAATCCTGTTGTGCATTTGCTCAGGAAAGGCTCTTCAGTTGCAGCCTCACTCTGCATTCATAGGGAAATCTCGAATCATGGAAATCGGAAAAGATTGTTATAACAGAAGAAAAGTGCATGGCGGAACCACCACATCTTTGTACCTAACAGGATATGAGGAGGACAGATGATAGGCAAATTTTAATTGAAAACCATTCGTGAAAATTTCTCAGAAAAGCAACTTCAAATTCAGCCCTATTCAACCTGCATATTAGAGTACTGCAAAAGCAATACAGAAGGTGATTTCCTAGAAAACCTGGGGTTAAGTCTCAGATGTTGGGGGCATAGTGGAAATGAGGAAAAGAGGAAACACCCAGAATGGTCATGGAAATCATGTCGTGCATTTGCTCAGAAAACAATCATTAGTTGCAGTCAAACTCTGCATGCATAAGGAAAACTCAATTCACGGATATGGAAACAGATTTGTAAAACAAAAGCAAGTCACATTTTGGAAAACCCACATCTTCGGAGCAAAGTGTGTATGAGGAGGAGAGATAATAGGGAGGGTTTCCTTGAATTCCATTCGTGAAACTTTCTCAGAAAAGCAACATCAATTTCAGCCATACTGAAATGCACATTAGAGTACTCAACCTGCATATTAGAGTACTGCAACAGCAGTAGAGAAGGAGCTTGCCTAGAAAAACTGGAGGTAGTCTACTCAGATTTTGAGGGGAAGAGTGGAAATGAGTAAAAGAGAAAATACCCATAGATTCATGGAAATCAGGTCGTGCATTTGCTCAGAAAACGGTCTTCAGTTGCAGCCTAAGTTTGCATGCATAGGGAAAGCTCAATTCACGGAAATGGAAACAGATTTTTATAAAAGAAGCACAGTGCATGGTGGAACCCCCACATCCTCGAAGAAAATTGGGTATGAGGAGTAGAGATGATAGGCAAATTTTTATTAAAATCCATTTGTGAAACATTCTCAGAAAAGCAAATTTAATTTCAGCCCTATTGAAACTGCACATTAGAGTACATCAACAGAAATACAGAAGGGGCTTGCCAAGAAAACCTGGAGATGGAGTGCTCAGATGTTGAGATCAGATGGGAATGAGGAAAAAAAAAAAAACACTGTTTCATGGAAATCCAGTCATGCATTTGCACAGACAAATTTCTTCAGTTGCAGCCCAACACTGCGTTTGGAGGGAAAGCTCAATTAATGGAAATCGAAGCAGATTGTTTTAACGGAAGCACCATGCATGTGGGAACCACCCCACATTTGGAGCTAAGTTGGTAGAGGAGAGGACATGATAGGGATGGTTTCATTGAAATCCATCCTTGAAACTTTCTCAGAAAAGCAACTTCATTTTCAGCCCTACTCAACCTGCACGTTAGAGTACTGCAACAGCAATACATAAAGGGCTTAACTAGAAAACGAGGAAGTAGAGTGCTCAGATGTTGGGGGCAGAGAGCGAATGAGGAAAGCATAAAATTCCCAGAGTTTCAGAGAAATCCAGTGGTGCATTTGCTCAGAAAACGCTCCTCAGTTGCAGACTAACACTGCGTGCATACGGAAAGCTCAATTCATGGAAATCGAAACAGTTTCTTATAACAGAAGCACCATGCATGGTGGAACTACCACAAATGCAGAGCAAAGTGGGTATGCGGAGGGGAGATGATAGGCAAAGTTTCATTGAAATCCATTCATGAATCATTCTCAGAAAAGCAATTTCATTTTCAGCCCTACTCAACTTGCCCGTTAGAGTAATGCAATAGCAATACATAAGGGGCTTGTCTAGAAAACCTGGAGGTTAAGTGCTCAGATGTTGGCAGCAGAGTGGAAATGAGTATAACAGAAAATTCACAGAATTTCTTAGAAATCCAGTCGTGCATTTGCTCAGAAATCGCTCCTCACTGGAAGCCTAACATTGCAAGCATAGGGAATGCTCAATTCATGGAAATCAAAACAGTTTGTTATAACAGAAACACAGTGCATGGTGGAACCACCACATCTGCACAGCAAGGTGGGGATCAGGAGGGAAGATGACAGGCAAAGTTTCATTGAAATCCATTCGTGAAACTTTCTCAGAAAAGCAACTTCATCTTTAGCCCTATTCAACCTGAATGTTAGAGTATTGCAAAAGCAATACATAAGGTCCTTGCATAGAAAACCTGGAGGTAGAGTCCTCAGATATGAGGGGCAAAGTGGGAATGAGAAAAAGAGAAAATTCAAAGAGTTTCATGGAAATCCAGTCGTGCATTTGCTCAGAAAACGCTCATCAGTTGCAGCCTAAGACTCCATGCAAAGGGAAAGCTCAATTCATGGAAATCTAAACACTTTCTTATAACATAAGCACTATGCATTCTGGAACCACAACATATGCGGAGCAAAGTGGGTATGAGGATGGGAGATGACAGGCAAAGTTTCATTGAATGCATTTGTGAAACTTTCTCAGAAAAACAACTTCATTTTCAGTCCTACTCAACCTGCACGTTAGAGTACTGCAACAGCAATACATAAGGCACTTGCATAGAAAACCTGGAGGTAGAGTCCTCAGATGTTGGGGGTAGAGTGGGAATGAGTACAAGAGAAAATTCAAAGAGTTTCATGGAAATCCATTCATGCATTTGCTCAGAAATCGCTCTTCAGTTGCAGCCTAACACTGCGTGCATAGGGAAAGCTCAATTCATGGAAATTGAAACAGTTTGTTGTAACAGAAGCACCATGCATGTGGAACCACCACATCTGCGGAGTAAAGTGGGTATGAGGAGGGGAGATTATAGGCAAACTTTCATTGAAATCCATTGGCGATACTTTCTCAGAAAAGCAACTTCAATTTTAGACATCTTCAACCTTCACATTAGAGTACTGCGACAGGAAAACATAATGGTCGTACATAGAAAACTTGGAGGAAGAATGCGCAATGTAGGGGGCAGAGTGATAATAATAAAAAGAGAAAATACCCATAGTTTCATGGAAATCCACTAGTACATTTGCTCAGAAAACTCTCTTGGTGGCTGCCTAAATCTGGATGCTTTGGGAAAAATCGATTCACGGAATTAGAAACATATTGTTATAACAGAAGCACCATGCATGTTGGAAATACCACATCTTCGGGGCAAAGTAGGTATGTGGAGGAGAGATGACAGCTAAAGTTTCTTTGAAATCAATTCGTGAATCTTTCTGAGAAAAGCAACTTCTATATCAGGCCTCTTCAACCTGAATGTTAGATTTCTGCAACTGCAATACATAAGAAAACATGCCTAGAAAACATGTAGGTAGAATGCTCAGATATTAAGGGCAGAGAAGAAATGAGGAAAAGAGAAAATAACCAAAGTTTCACGGAAATACATTCTTGCATTTTCTCCAAAATCTGTATTAGGTTTCAGCATAGATCTGCGTGCATTGGAAATGTTCAATTCTTGGAAATCAAACAGATTGTTAGAAGCACTGTGTATGGTGGATCCACCACATCTTCAGAACAAAGCAGTTATGTTAGCAGAGGTCATAGCCAAAGTCTAATTGAAATCCATTCATGAAACTTTCTCATAAAAGCAACTTTAATGGCAGGCCTCTTAAACCTGAATCTTAGAGTACTGCAAAAGCAATACATAAGGTACTAGCATAGGAAAGCTGAAAGCAGAATTTTTGAAGATGGGAACAGAGTGGGAATGAGGAAAAGAGTAAATACCCAGAGTTTCATGGAAATCCATAAGTATATTTGCTCAGAAATCTCTATTAGGTTGCAGCCTAACTCTGCATGCATAGGGAAAACTCAATTCATGGAAATCGAAACACATTGTTATAACAGAAGCACCGTGCATGGGTGGAACCACCACATCTTTTGAGCAAAATGGGTATGTAGAGGAGAGATATTAACCAAAGTTTAATTGAAATCCTTTCATGAAACTTTCTCACAGAAGCAACTTCACTTTCATCCCTCTTCAACCAGTACATTAGAGTACCGTAAGAACAATACATAAAAGACTTGCCTATAAAACCTGGAGGTAGTATTCTCGATGTTGGTGGTTGAAAGGAATGAGGAAAAGATAAAATACCCAGAGTTTCATGGAAATTCATTCGTGCATTTGCTCAGAAATTTCTATCAGGATGCAGCGTAGAACTGCGTGCATTGGGAAACGTCAATTCATTGAAATCAAATAAGATTGTTATAATAGAAGCATCGTGCATGGTGGAAACACCACACATTCAGGACAAAGTTGTGTGTGGAGGAGATATGATAGCCAAATTCTCTTTGAAATCCATTGGTGAAACTTTCTCAGAAAAGTAACTTCAATTTGAGTCATCTTCAACCTGCTCATTAGGATACTACAAAAGGAAAACTTAAGGGGCTTGCATATAATACCTGGTTTTAGAATACTCGATGTTGGGAACAAAGGGGGAATGAGGAAAAGAGAAAATACCGAAACTTTCATTGAAATCCATATGTACTTTTGCTCAGAAAACGATCTTAGGTGGCATTCTACCTATGCGTGCAACAGGAAAGCTCAAATCATGGCTGTAGAAACAGATTTTTATAACAGAAGCTCCATGGGTTGTAGAATGACCACATTAGGGGCTGGCACAGAAAACCTGGAGGTAGTTTGCTCAGATTATGTGGGCAGACTGCGCATGAAGAAAGGAGAAAGCACTCAGACTCTCATGGAAATCCATATGTGCATTTGCTCAGAAAACTCTATTAAGTGGCATCCTACATCTGGTGCATCAGGAAAGCTAAATCTTGGATGTAGAAACAGATTTTTATAACAGAAGCTGCATGCATAGTGGAACCACCACATCTTTGGAGCAAACTGGTAATGTGGACAAGAGATGATAGCCAAAGTTTCATTGAAATCCATTTCTGAAACTTCCTCAGAAAACCATTTCAATTTCAGCTCTCTTCAACATGCATGTTAGATTTCTGGAACAGAAATACTTAAGGGGCTTGCCTACAAAACACAGAGGTAGAATGCTCAGATGTTGGGGCAGAGTGGCAATGAGGAAAAGAGAAAATATCCAGAGTTTCATGGAAATACATTGGTGATTTTGCTCATGAATCTCTATTAGGGTGCTGCGTAGATGTGCATGCATTAGGAAACCTCAATTCATGGAAATCGAAACAGATTGTTATAAGAGAAGCACTGTGAATGGTGGAAACACCAAACCTTCGGAGCAAAGTGGTATGTGGAGGAAAGATGATAGCCAAAGTTTCACTGAAATCCATTGGTGAACCTTTCTCCAAAAAGCAACTTCAATTTCAGCACTCCTCAACCTGCACGTTAGTGTCCTGCAACAGCAATATATAAGGGAATTGCCTAGAAAACCTGGAGGTAGAATGTTCGTTGTTGGGGGGACAGTGGGAGTGAGGAATGAGAAAAAATCCAGAGTTTCAAGGAAGTCCACTAGTGCAATTTCTCAGAAATTTCTATTAGGGTGCAGTTTATCTCTGCAAGCATTGAAAAAGAACAATAAATGGAAATAGAACAGATTTTAATAAGAAAAACACCCTGCATGTGGGAACCACCACATCATCGGAGCAAAGTGGTTATGTGGAACTTTCATTGAAATCCATTCGTGAATGTTTCTCAGAAAAGCATCTGAAGATATCAAGCTTCTTCAACCTACATGTTAGAGTACTGCAACAGGAATATATAAGGGGCTGGCATAGAATACCTCGATAGAATGCTCGATGTTGGGGGCAGAATGGGAAAGAAGAAAAGATAAAATACCCAGAGTTTCATGGAAATTCATATGTTCACTTGCTCAAATAACTCTATTAGGTGGCAGCCCACCTCTGTGTGCATTGGGAAATCTCAATTCATTGATATAGAAACAGATTTTTATCACAGAAGCTCCATGCATGGTGGAACAACCACATCTTCGGAGCAAAGTGGGAGTGTAGATGAGAGATGATTGCCAAAGTTTCATTGAAATCCATTCATGAAACTTTCTCAGAAAAACACTTCAATTTCAGCCATCTTCAATCTGTATGTTAGACTTCTGCAATTGCAATACATAAGGGTTGCCTAGAAAACCTGGAGGTAGAATGCTCCACTTTTGAGGGCAGAGTGGGAATAAGAAAAAGAGCAAATACCCGGATTCATGGAAATACATTCGTGCATTTGCTCAGAATTCTCTAATAGGCTGCAGCGTATATCTGTGTGCTTTGGGAAAGTTCAATTCATGGAAATCGAATCAGATTGTTATAATAGAAGCACCGTGCATGGTGGAAGCACCAACCTTTGAAGCAAAGTGGTATGTGGAAGAGAGATTATAGCCAAAGTTTCATTGAAATCCATTTGTGAAATGTTCTCAAAAAAGTAACTTCAATTTTACCCCTCTTCAACCTGCCTGTTAGAGTATGGCAACAGCAAAACATAAGGAAATTGCCTAGAAAACCTGGAAGTAGAACGTTCAATTTGGGTTAGAGTGGGAGTGAAGAAAAGAGAAAATACCCAGATTTTCATGGAAATCCATTAGTGCATTGGCTCAGAAACCTCCTTTAAGTTGCAGACTAACTCTGTGTGCATCAGAATAGTTCAGTTTATGGAAATAGAAACAGATACTTATAAGAGAAGCTCTGTGCATAGTTGAACCACCACATCTTTGAAACAAACTGGAATTGTGGAGGAGAGATGACAGCCAAAGTTTCACTGAAATCCATTCATGAAACTTTCTCAAAAAACACTTTAATTTCAGCCCTCTTCAACATACACGTTAGACTTCTGCAACAGCAATACATAAGAGATTTGCCTAGAAAACCTGCAGGTAGAATGCTAACATGTTGGGGACAGAGTGGGAATGAGGAAAAGAAAAAATACTCAAACTTCCACGGAAATTGATTTGCTCTCTTGCTCAGAAATCTCTTTTAGTTTGCTCTGTAGATCTGCCTGCATTGGGAAAACTCAATTAATGGATATCAAAACAGAGTGTAATAAGAGAAGAACAGTACATGGTGGAAACACCACACCATTGGTTCAAAGTGGTTTGTGGAGGAAATATGATAGCCAAAGTTTCATTCAAATCCATTGCTGAAACTTTCCCAGAAAAGCAACTTCAATTTCAGTCCTCTTTAACCTGCACTTTAGAGTATTGCAACAGCAATACATAAGAGAATTGCCTAGAAAATCTGCAGGTAAAATGTTCAAAGTTGGGGGAAGACGGGGAGTGAGGAAAACAGAAAATACCCAAAGATTCATGGAAATCCATTAGTGTATTTGCTCAGAAAACTCTATTAGGTTGCAACTTAATTCTGCATGAATCAGGATAGCTCAAATCATGGAAATAGAAACAGATTGTTATAAGAGAAACACCTTGCATGGTGGAACCATCACTTGTTCGGAACAAAGTGGGTATGAGGAGGAGAGATGATAGGCAAAGATTCATTGAAATCCATTCATGAAAATTTCTAAGAAAAGCAACTTCAATTTCAGCCCTCTTCAACCTGCACATTAGAGTACTGCAACATCAATTCATAAGTGGCTTACCTAGGAAAACCTGGAGGTAGAATGCTAGATGCTTGTGGAAGAGTGGAAATGAGGAGAAGAGAAAATACCCAGAATTTCCTGGAAATCAATTTGTGAGTTTGCTCAGAAATCTCACTTAAATTTCAGTATAACTCTGCATGCATCAAGAAAGCCAATTCATGGAAACAGAAACAGATTATAATAACAGAGGCAACGTGGATGTTGGAAACACCACACCTTTGGAGAAAAGTGGTTATGTGGAGAAGAGATGATAGCCTGAGATTCATTGAAATCCATTGGTAAAACTTTATCTGAAAAGCAAATTTATCTTAAGTTCTCTTAAACCTGTACATTAGTATACTGCTTCAGGTAAACATCAGGTGCTTGCATAGAAAACCTGGAGGTAGAAAACTCGATGTGGGGGCATAGTGGGAATGAGGAAAAAAGAAAATACCCAGACTTTCAAAAGAATGCATACATGCATTTGAGTAGAAAACTCTATTAGCATGCAGCCTATCTCTGCTTTCATTCTGAAAACTCAATCATGGATATAGAAACAGATTGTTATAACAGAAGCACTGTGCATGGTGGAACCACCGTATCTTCAGAGCAAAGTAGGATTCTGGAGTAGAGATGATTGCCATAGTTTCATTGAATTCCATTTGTGAATCTTTCTCAGAAAAACAACATCAATTTCAGCCACCTTCAACATGCAATTTAGAGTGCTGCAACAGCAATCCATAAAAGACTTACCTACAAATCCTGGAGGTAGAATGCTAAAATTTAGGGGCAGAGTGGGAATGAGGAAATGATAAAATACCCAGAGTTTCATGGAATTCTATTCGTGCATTCCTTCAGAAAACTTGATTAGTTTGCAGTCTAATTCTGCCTGCATCAGGAATTCTCAGTACATGGCAATAGAAACAGATTGTTATAACAGAAACTCCAGGCTTGGTGAAACCACATCTTCAATTCAAAGAGGGTATGTGGAGGAGAGATGATATCCAAAGTTTTCTAGAAATCCATTTCTGAAACTTTCTCAGGAAAGGCACTTCAATTTCAGCCCTCTTCAACCTGCACGTTAGAGTACTTCTACAGCAATGCATAAAGGGCTTGCCTAGAAAACCTGGAGGTAGAATGCTCAGATGTTGGGGTTAGAGCGGAAATGAGGAAAAGAAAAAATACCCAGAGTTACATGGTAATTCATTCGTGCAATTATTAAAAAAAACTACTATGATGCTAGTTAAATTTGCATGCATCAGGATGCTCAATTTATCAAAGTAGAAACAGATTGTTATAACAGACACACCATGCATGGTGAAACCACCACATCTTTAGCGCAAAGTGCACACGTGGAGGAGAGATGATAGGCAAAGTTTCATTGTAATCCATTGGTGAAAAATTCTCAGAGAAGCAACTTAAATTTCAGCCCTATTCAAAATGCACGTTAGACTACTTCAACAAGAAAACATAAGGGAACGCCTACAAAACCTGGAGGTACAGTGCTCAGATGTTGGAACAGAGTGCGAATGAGGAAAAGAGAAAATAACCAAAGTTTCATGGAAAACCATTCATGAATTTGCTCAAAAACTCACGTTTTTTGCAGCCTAGTTCTGCATGCATGGGGAAAGCTCAGTTCATGGAAATACAAACAGATTGTTAAAATAGAAGCTCCGTGCCTGGGGAACAACCACATCTTCGAAGCAAAGTGGGTATGTGGAGGAGAGAAGAGAGCCAAAAATAATTGAAATCCATTCGTGAAATTTTCTCAGAAAAGCAACTTCAATTTCAGCCCTATTCAACCTGCACCTTAGAGTACAGCAACAGCAATGCATAATGGGCTTGCCTAGAATACCTGGAGGTAGAATACTCAGATGTTGGGGCAGAATGGAAATGATGAAAAGAGAAAATACCCATAGTTTCTTTCAAATCCATTAGTGCATTTGCTTAGAAAACTATTAGTTTTCAGCCTAACTCTGCATGCACAGGGAAAGCTCAATTCATGAATATAAACATATTGATATAAGAGAAGCACTGTGCATTGTGAGACCACCATATCTTCCAATCAAATTGCGTATGATGAAGAGAGATGATAGCCAAAATTCATTGAAATCCATTCATGAAACTTTCTCTAAAAAGCTACTTCAATTTCAGCTGTATTCATCCAGTAAGTTAGAGGAATAGAAGAGCAATACATAAGGGGCTTGCCTAGAAAACCTGGAGGTTGAATGCTAAAATGTTGGCGGCAAAGTGGAAATGAGGAAAAGAGAAAATACACAATTTTTACTGGAAATCCATTCGTCCATTTTCTCAAAAACTCTATTAGTTTGCAGCCTAACTCTCTGAGCTTAGGGAAATCTCAATTCATGGAAATACAAACAGATTGCTATAACAGAGGCACCATGCATGGTGGAACCACCAGATATTCAGAGAAAAGTGGGTATGAGGAGGAGAGATGATAGCCAAAGTTTCATTGAAATTCATTCGTGAAACTTTTTCAGAAAAGAAACTTCAATTTCAGCTCTATTAACCAGTACTTATGTACTGCAACAGCAATACATAAGTAGCATGCCTAGAAAACCTGGAAATTGAATGCTCAGATATTGTGGTAAGAGTGGGAATGATGAAAAGAGAAAATACCCAGAGTTTCATGGAAATCCATTAGTGTATTTGTTCGGGAAACCCTATTAGGTTGTAGGCTTCTCGGCATGCTTAGGGAAAGCTCAATACATGGAAATAGAAACAGTTTGTTATAAAAGATGCTCTGCGCATGGTGGAAACACCACATTTTTGAAACATAATGGGTATGAGGAGGAGAAATATTAGCCAAAGATTCATTGAAATACATTCATGAAACTTCCTCTGAAATGCAATTTCAATTTCAGCCCTGTTCCACCTGCAATTTTGAGTATTGCAATAGAAATACGTGGGGGGTTGTGTAGAAAACCTGGAGGTAGAATATTTATATGCTGGGGGCAGAGTGGAAACGATGAAAAGAGAAATTACCCAAAGTTTCATGGATATCTATTCGTGCATTTTCTCAGGAAACTCTATTAGGTTGCAGCCTAACTCTACATGCATAGTGAATTCTCAATTCATGGAAATCGAAACAGATTGTTATAACAGAAGCGCCATGCATGGTGGAACCACCACATCTTCAGAGCAAAGTGGGTATGAGGAGGAAAGATGTTAGCCAAAGTTTCAATGAAATTCATTCTGGATACTTTCTCAGAAAAGCAACTTCAATTTCATCCCTATTCCACCTGCTCTTTAAGGTACTGCAAATGAAATACATAATGGTCTTGTCTAGAAATCCTGGCAGTAGAATGCTCAGATGTTGGGGGTACAGTGGGAATGAGGCAAAGAGAAAATACAAAGAGTTTCATGGAAATTCATTCGTGATTTGCTCAGAACACTCTATTATGTTGCAGCCTATCTCTGCATGCATTGGTAAAGCTCAATTCATGGAAATAGAAAGAGATTGTTATAACAGAAGCACCATGCATGGTGGGACCACCACATCTTCAGAGAAAGTTGGTATGAGGAGGAGAGATGATAGCCAAAGTTTTAATGAAATCCATTCGTGCATTTTTTTTAGAAAAGAGAAAATACCCAGTGTTTCTTGGAAATCCAGATGTGCATTTTCTGAGAAAATGCTCTTCAGTTGCAGCCTGACTCTGTGTGCATAGGGAAAGCTCAATTCATGGAAATAGAAACATATTGTTATAACACAAGTATTGTCTCTTTCCTTCCACTATCTTTCCATCCCCTACTCCCCACACCTGTTTTCCTCACCATCCAAAGTTCATTCATTGTTTTCTTTCCCTGCCACCCTGCCTAGTTATATACTGTCATCCACTTATCAGAGAAAACATTCGGCCCTTGGTTTTTTCGGGTTGTCCTATTTTACTTAGCATGGTATTTTCCAACTTCATCCATTTTCCAACAAACGCCATAATTTTATTTTTCTTTATGTCCGAGTAATATTCCATTTGTATATATACCACAGTTTCTTTATCCATTCATCAATATAATGGCATATAATTTGGTTCCAACATCTAGCTGTTGTAAATGAGCAACTATGATCAGTGATGTGGCTGCATCACTGAACTGTGTTGACTTTAAGTCCTTTGGGTATAAATTGAGGATTGGGATAACTGGATCAAATGGTGGGTCCGTTCCAAGTTTTCTGAGGAATCTCCACAGTGCTTTCCACAGTGGCTGCACCAATGTACAACTCCACCAGCAATGTATGAATGTACATTTTTCCCCACATCCATGGCAACACTTATTATTGCTTGTGTTCTTATTTGTAGCCATTCTAATTGGGGTTAAGTGAAATCTTAGGGTGGTTTTAATTTGCATTTCTCTAATTACAAGGGATGATGAGCACTTTTTCATTAATTTGTTGATCACCTGTATATCTTCTTCTGTGATGTGTCTGCCAAGTTCCATAGGACATTTATTGATTGAGTTCTTTGTATTTTTGGTGTAAAGTTTTTTAAGTTCTTTATGAACTTTAAAGATTAGTGCTCTGTCTGAAGTGTGTGTATGGAAAAGATTTGCTCCCACTCTGTAGGTTCTCTTTTCACATTATTGATTGTTTCTTTTTCTGGGAAAAAAACTTTTTAGTTTGAATCTATCCCATTTATTGATTCTTGCTTTTATTTCTTGCACTAAGGGGGTCTTGCTAAGGAAATCTGGTCCTAAGCCAATGTGATAGAGATTTGGGCCTACTTTTTCTTCTATTTGTTGAAGGGTCTTGGGCCTAATTCCTAAATCCTTAATCTAATATGATTTGAGATTTGTATAGGGTGAGAGATAGGTGTTTAATTTCATTTTACGGCATATGAATTTCCAGTTTTATCAGCTCCATTTGTTGAAGCGGCTATCTTTTCTACATTGCAAGTTTTTGACACTTTTGTGTAGTATGAGATAACTACTTATGTGGGCTCATCTCCATGTCTTCTGTCCTGTACCATTGGTCTACCTGTCTATCTTGGTGCCAATACCATACTGTTTTTGTTACTATTGCTCTATATTAGAGTTTAAGGTCTGGTATTGTGATACCTCTGCATCACTCTTCCTGTCCAGGAATTGCTTTGGCTATTCTGGGTTTTTTGTTCTTCTAGATGAATTTCATGATTGCTTTCTATATTTCTATGAGATATGTCATTGGGATTTTAATTGGAATTGCATTTAATCTGTACAGTACCTTTGGAAGTATGGTCATTTTGACAATATTAATTCTGCATATCCAAGAACATGGGAGATCTTTCCATCTTCTAAGGTCTTCTTCATTTTCTTTCTTTAATGCTCTGTAGTTTTCATTGTAGAGGTCTTTCACCTCTTTGGTTAGATTGATTCCCATGTATTTTATTTTTTTTGAGGCAACTTGTGAATGGAGTTGTTTTTCTCATTTCCCTTTCAGATGTTTCATTCCTTATGAAGGAATGGGAATTTAAGAGAGATAAAAACACGATTTTGTCCAAAAGTATAACTCAAGTTGTCAGTTAGCAATGGTACCTGAGGGTCTCGTTATGTGGAAGACTGAAGGATGAAATCTTAGAATTTTTATCATGAATTCTGTAAATTTTTTTTAAAAATATAGAATATAAAGTAGTACTGTGCATAAAAAGAAGAGTAAAGTCAGTAACTGCACAAGCTAAATAAGTGAAAATTTTGTTAAGAACCAGTTAAGAAATGCAGGACCAGATGCTCTGGGGACTGTGTTCTCCCCTCCCCATGCTTATTGACAAGCACAGATTTTTGTCGTATGTCCCACTATTTCCAATATCTTTACCTGTAAACATGCATGCACACACTCTCTCACAAATGCCTGTCACATGCACAATGATATGTGAGCATTCATGATTTTGCCACAGGCTTTGTGACTCCTAAAATGGACTTTCTCCAATTCAAAATGAACTTTCAATGGTTTTGAGAAGAAGCAAAAGGATGTATTTTCCACAGAGATCAGAGAGGACAGGCTGGAATAATTGTGCAAGTTCCCATCCTGGGAGACAGACTTGCAAGTCCATGTGTAGATGTGTGAAATCCCCCTGTAGAGGTTGCCACCCGGATGAGGAAAGGATCATTGGCTTTTAATAACCTATATTCACCTGCTCATTCACACCTTCCTGGCTTTTGCAGAAGAGGGAGACAGCACTCAACTTTGTGCTCACCACAGATAGCAGTCCTGGAACTAGATTTGCATCTGGGAAAGAGCATCAATATCCAAAGGAAGCAGAAGAAATCCAGCTGGTGCAACGTTATCCCTCTGGAGCCACATTCCCCAAGGCTTTAAGCCAACTTGATAAACTTGGCTTTCAAAGTTCCAGACAGTCAGGCATATCTTTTCCTGCTGGATCCAGGCTTGTTCAGTGTCCACAGGTCTTAACTTTGGGGTTTCATCAGTTTGTCCAGCATGCAGCTCTGTCTGGTTCCTGATCTGCCCAGTAAGGTTGTCAGATATTGGAAGACTCATTATGTGGCCTGTCCACCATGGGAGGTAGGAAAGAGTAGAGCCATTCAATTCTTATTAATCATAAAAATATCTTAATTTTTGTGCTCTTGAGAAAAGGGAGCTCTAGAAAAATAAAACACTTCTTTTGCATACAGTAGGAACCCATCTAAATGCTTCATACACCTTCAGAAGGTCTGTGGTTCTTATCACTGAGAATGTAATAGTGAAAAAGAAATTTAATTGGCTGATATGGTAAAAAGACAAGTTTAAGGAACATTTGTGTTTTACAATTCCATTTTGCTATGGCAACATTGTAGAGCTTCAGCCTGCAAGAAGGAGTCCTTTCCTCTTTACAGGGGAACCTGTATAGAAGTTTGGAGCATAATCTGAGGATGACAGGCCAAGGTTCAAATCTTAGCTTTGTGAATGACTAAGACTCTTTAACTCTTAGATTTGTTATCTGTAAAGAGGCACCTACAACTTGTCATTATTGTAAGAATTAAAATAAAAATTTCTTCAGTTTAATCTTTTAATAAATGATAGCTATTAGTTAACATCAGTAAGCAGATAGCTATTACATGAAATTTATACATTTATTTTTTAAATTGATAAACTATATGATATATATGGTATACAACATGTTTTGAAATATGTATACACTCTTGAATGACTAAATCAAACAAATTAATATTACCTTACATACTTAGCATTTTTGTTGTGACACTTAAAATCTACCCATTTGGTGATTTCAAGTTAAAATACATCATTAACTATAATTACCATATTATAAAAATTGTCTCCAAAGCTTCCCTCTTGCCTAACTGAAATTCTTATATCCTTTGAAAAATGTCTCTCAAAACTCCCCTGCCCTTGGTAACCATCATCCTTCTCTCTGATCCCATGAGTTAACTTTGGATTCCATGTATAGTTCTGTGCCTGGCTTATCCAACTTCCTTTGAAGAAATTTTTATTGCTTGGTGATACTAGTCAGTTACAAAGTCTTAATTAGCATCAGAACAGTTGGGACACCTGACAGTAGTAGAGAATGAGCTCTCAGCAGAAGCTTCTAGAGGTCTCCCTGCCTCCCATGGGGCTGCCATTCATCACCATATTCCCTCTGCAGCATCAGAAAACTCCTGAAAGATCAGACAGGGAAAGTGTCCAACAACCAGAGCTGCATATTATATTTTCAGTGTAATTGTTCTGAATGGCTCTTCCAGAATTTAAGAGCAAGTCTCGATGTCACATACTTTGCACTATTAAAACAAATAATGAATCTTTGTTTCTGTTTTGCATTAAACCTTCCTGGGTGTCCAGCTTGCGTGGTGATCCTTTGAGTGGTTTGGGACAGGTCAAGAAGTATGGCATCCTCAGAGCAACCCTGGACAAGTACCAGAAAACAACAGAATGGGGCAAGCTCTTGTCAGCAGGGTTTTGCTCTTTCATAAGGTCTTTACCTTGGAAACTCAGGCTGGATCCACTGGGTTTGCCCATCCTTACTCACCACTTTCTGGACCTCTGAGCTCTATTCTAAGCAGAGTTTAGACCTGGGAAGGGTAGATATGACCATATCAGGGAAAGGGCCAGAGGTAAGCTTGGAATTTGAAGATCTCCCCCAGATGCTAATATGTAAGCCTCTGAACCCAATATCTAATTCTAAATCCCAATTTTAATGGATCACTTACTCTGAAACTAAATTTATTTATAAATCAACAAACAAATGTTAATTACCATTTGAAGTTCAAACAGAATAAGACAAAAATGCAAAGTATGAAGCGTGGTATGATTATGACACCTGCTAAACACAGTATGTCCCATGTCCCTTTTGGTACTCTTCCTACAGGTTTTGCATACTGGTAGATGCATCTCTATCTTGGAGCTCACTGAGTCCTCATCTTAGATTGGAGAGGTTCCTTGGACATGTTAGAATCCTTCTTTTAATAGAGGAAAATACAGTCCTCACATTTTGCTGCTGGTCTCCACCCATTCCTCCATCTATCTCCTCTAGCAGTTTCTCTTTCTTGCCTTAAGCCTTTTCTTTGCTGATTCCTCAGAGACTTTCAGTGCATCTCCAAGTGCTTTCCCTTTAGGCCTGGGGACTCCAAGGCAGTCTTTGCAAGGCTAGACACCTTCCTAACACCCAGGAAATGTCCCTTGCCCATCATCTTGTCTCGCAGGCCCCTGCATCAAAGTCCTTCCAAAACAGTTTTTCATGTCCCCTGTACTAGCCTAACCTTGTATTCTTTATGCTTAACAGGTCCACTCCTGCTATTTTAACTTTAAAATATTTTATTGGAATCATTTTAATAAAACCAAATACTTACATACAGTAAAGTAAATATAAGCCATAGCTGTCTACTTGACACATCAGTTCTTCAAATTTTCTAGCCAGTTTTTTTCTTTTCTTTCTTTTTATTTTTAACCTAATGAGTTGACAGCTACTCACATAGTTGATGCAGTAAAGACGTAAGTTCCTGGGAACACCAAGGAGATACCTTCTCTGTGTCAGAGGACTCCTAAGCACCCAATCATCCCAACAGCTTATCTCCAAAGAGTAGGTTGGACACTTTGGATTTTCAATTATCAGTCTAATGCAGAATTTCTGTCAAGGGCCACTGCCTCAGCTGGAGTTCTGAAGCTCTCGTAATGTACTCATGGATACCAGAGCACTGAACATCTTAAAACTCCTAACTGGGGAAATGAAACAGAATGAAAAGATTAATGATGACTTCCTCCCCATTTTGAGAACTGGATAACTCTGCTCCCTTTTTCTAGCTCAAGAATTGCCACCTGCAGTAGCTATCTCCTCAAATTGACTCTAATTACCTCTCATCATTTATTTCTGATGTGATATATACACATAAGTGTATGTATATGAATATAGACATATATATATATACACAATTTTGATTCATATATATATCATTTTAAATGCTCTCTTTTAATAAATTATATACTCCTATTTGTCTTGGAGAATCAAGAATAAAATTCAGTGCAATGAATACAAATGGATAGGAAAAAATTACTTCTTTATTAACTTTGTCTCTTGACTTTGTCTCCCAAAGAAAGCATGCACACATCTTATCATGTTAGAGTTATAAAATACCATGTAGGTTCGTGACAGCTTCTAAATTATGGTAGTTTTCATAGATCTGGACTAAATCTTCATATTTAATATACAAATAAGAAGCATTTAGATTACTATGTTTACATTTGTTTTTGTAATACTTTAATAATTATATTTTGGTTAGCTTTCTTTGAGATTTCCTATATTTTATATTATGAATTTAAAAGGTTAATTTGATAAAGGAAACTTAGATATCACTAGACTTTAATGGGTTCCATAGCACACCAAAAATGAAGAATCTTTTTCTTAGAAATTTCCAAATTTAAAATCTGGACTGAGAGTGTAGCTCAGTGTTAATACTCACACTTAACATGCATAAAGCTCTGGGTTCAATCCCCAGCACCAAAAACAGTAGAATTAAGACCCTTCTTTGACCCTTCTTTGGGATAGTTCTTATTTTGATTCTTTTTACTGAATGACAAGACATTTGTTGACTTCGAACACAGAGTTTTTAAACTTTGCTCTTGACCAAAGCCTGTACTTAACAGCAGTCTTGCTATTAAGACAGTACTTTTTTTAATAACAAATGTAGCTACATTTCTATATTATAAAAATGTTTATACTACTTAGAGAAACTGGGAGAATCCATTTTTTCAGACATTATTGGTATTGTTTAACTAATAAATACTATGTGAAATTTAATTATTAAAAAAAGAGTACTTAAGAGCAGTGCTGTTTTTACTGCTCTCCCAAAAAGAGACATCCTATGTCTAAATATTCTTGGTTCTGAGTCAACCTGACCTGCTCCAGAGCTGTGGGAGCACAGGAAGAATGCTGGTACACACATTTTAACCAGTTTTCAAGGGTCAATGTTTGTTTGGAGAGTCCTTTCTTCCTTGAGCTCCTTTGATAGAGCAAAATTGTTGGCATATGATGTCCTGACCACTAATCTATTTTTCAGGTTCAAGTACAGAAACACTAGTCAGATAGATTTTCCAGCTTTACTCTGTCTGTGCTGCAGTATGCAGCCTTTCCTCTTTCCCCTGAATGCACCTAGGTGGCTGTATGTCTTCTTTGTTTAATAATTCTCAGTCAGTTTCATCCTTTTATCATAAGAAATGCTAACATACACAGTAAGAGCCAATCTTGGGCTTCCACTCCCTCCTTTATTGTTCCTTTCTTGCAGCAACACTTTCATTTCCTAGTTGTAAAGGAACAGATAAAGTCCATTCTCAAACTTTAACATAGTGCTGGCAAAGCATAGATAGATGCTCAGTAAGTAGGTAAAAAAAGGATAGGAAACAAATCCTTAAGAAAAACAAAGTTGGAGTTATGGTTACCCTTATTTAGTAATCTAGATGATCTATATGTTAATACTGCAACAACAAGAAATTCTGGAAATATATAATAAGTACCTCTTTAAATGCATAGGAAAAAGAAATGGTAAAAAAAAAAGAACTGAAATTTCAATTTAAAAATTGCATGCATGCAAAAAAACTAAAGAGAAAGATCAAGCATATAACCAGACTCAGATATCCAAAATTTTGGAGTTATCAGATTGGAATTTTCTTTTCATATTCTTTTTTTTTTATTGTAAACAAATGGGATACATGTTGTTTCTCTGTCTGTACATGGTGTAAAGGCATACCATTTGTGTAATCATAAATTTACATAGGGTAATGTTGTTTGATTCATTCTGTTATTTTTTTCGCTTCCCCCCCTCCCCTCCCACCCTTCCCCTCCATCTATACAGTCCTTCCTTCCTCCGTTCCTGCCCCCCTCCCTAAACCCAACTCCAACCCCAACACTAACCCTTCCCACCCCCCATTATGTGTCATCATCCACTTATTAGCGATATCATTCTTCCTTTGGTTTTTTAAGATTGGCTTATCTCACTTAGCATGATATTCTCCAGTTTCATCCATTTACCTGTAAATGCCATAATTTTATCATTCTTTTTGGCTGAGTAATATTCCATTGTATATATATACCACATTTTCTTTATCGATTCATCAATTGAAGGACATCTAGGTTGGTTCCACAATCTGGCTATTGTGAACTCAGCAGCTATGAACATTGATGTGGCTGTATCTCTGTAGTATGCTGATTTTAAGTCCTTTGGGTATAGGCCAAGGAGTGGGATAGCTGGGTCAAATGTTGTTTCCATTCCAAGTTTTCTAAGGAATCTCCACACTGCTTTCCAGAGTGGCTGCGCTAATTTGCAGCCCCACCAGCAATGTAAGAGTGTACCTTTCTCCCCACATCCTCGCCAACACCTGTTATTGCTTGTATTCTTGATAATTGCCATTCTAATTGGGGTGAGATGGAATCTTAGGGTGCTTTTGATTTGCATTTCTCTTATTACTAGAGATGTTGAACATTTTTCCATATGTTTGTTGATTGCTTGTAGATCTTCTTCTGTGAAGTGTCTATTCATTTCCTTAGCCCATTTGTCAGTTGGATTATTTACATTCTTGGTGTAGAGTTTTTTGAGTTCTTTATAGATTCTGGAGATTAGCACTCTATCTGAAGTATGATTGGCAAATATTTTCTCCCACTCTGTAGGCTCTTTCTTCGCATTGCTGATAGTTTCCTTTGCTGAGAGAAAGCTTTTTAGTTTGAATCTATCCCAGTTATTAATTCTTGCTTTTATTTCTTGTGCTATGGGAGTCCTGTTAAGGAAGTCTGGTCCTAAGCCGACATGTTGAAACTCTGGACCTACTTTTTCTTCTATAAGATGCAAGGTCTCTGGTCTGATTCCGAGATCCTTAATCCATTTTGAGTTTAGTTTCGTGCATGGTGAGAGATATGGGTTTTGTTTCATTCTGTTGCATATGGATTTCCAATTCTCCCAGCACCATTTGTTGAAGAGGCTATCTTTTCTCCATTGCATATTTTTGGCCCCTTTGTCTAGTATGAGAAAATTGTATTTATTTGGGTTTGTGTCTGTGTCCTCTATTCTGTACCATTGATCCACCTTTCTATTTTGGTACCAATACCATGCGGTTTTTGTTATTATTGCTTTGTAGTAGAGTTGAAGATCTGGTATTGCGATACCCCCTGCTTCACTCTTTCTGCCAAGGATTGCTTTAGCTATTCTAGGTTTTTTATTCTTCCAGATGAATTTCATAATTGCTTGCTCTATTTCTGTAAGGTACATCATTGGGATTTTAATTGGAATTGCATTGAATCTGTAAAGCACTTTTGGTAGTATGGCCATTTTGACAATATTAATTCTTCCTATCCAAGAACATGGGAGATCTTTCCATCTTCTAAGGTTTTCTTGAATTTCTTTCTTTAGTGTTCTGTAGTTCTCATTGTAGAGGTCTTTCACGATTTTGTGAGATTGATTCCCAAATACTTTATTTTTTTCGAAGCTATTGTGAATGGGGTAGTTTTCCTAATTTCTCTTTCTGAAGATTCATCGCTTATGTATAAAAATGCCTTAGATTTATGTGCATTGATCTTATATCCCGCTACTTTACTGAATTCACTTATGAGATCGAAAAGTTTTCTGGTGGAATTTCCTGGTTCCTCTAAGTATACCATCATATCATCAGCAAATAGGGATAATTTGAGTTCTCCTTTTCCTATTCGTATCCCTTTAATTTCTTTGGTCTGTCTAATTGCTCTGGCTAAAGTTTCAAGGACGATATTGAATAGAAGTGGTGAAAGAGGGCATCCCTGCCTTGTTCCTGTTTTTAGAGGGAATGCTTTCAGTTTTTCACCATTTAGAATGATATTAGCCATGGGTTTAGCGTAGATGGCCTTTACAATGTTAAGGAATGTTCCCACTATCCCTATTTTTTCTAGTGTTTTGAGCATGAAGGGGTGCTGTATTTTATCAAATGCTTTTTCTGCATCTATCGAAATAATCATGTGATTCTTGACTTTAAGTCTATTAATATGGTGAATGACATTTATTGATTTCCTGATGTTGAACCAACCTTGCATCCCTGGGATGAAACCCACTTGATCATGGTGCACTATCTTTTTAATATGTTTTTGTATGCAATTTGCTAAAATTTTGTTTAGAATTTTTGCGTCGATGTTCATTAAGGATATTGGTCTGAAATTTTCTTTCCTCAATGTGTCTCTGTCTGGTTTAGGAATCAGGGTAATATTGGCTTCATAGAATGAGTTTGGGAGAGTTCCCTCCTCTTCTATTTTCTGGAATACTTTGAGAAGTATTGGAATGAGTTCTTCTTTAAAAGTTTTGTAGAACTCGGCTGAGAACCCATCTGGTCCTGGACTTTTCTTTGTTGGAAGGCTTTTGATGACTTCTTATATTTCATTACTTGAAATTGGTCTATTTAAATTGTGTATGTCCTCCTCGTTCAGTTTAGGCAATTCATATGTCTCTAGAAACCTGTTGATGTCTTCAAAATTTTCTATTTTGTTGGAGTACAGATTTTCAAAATAGCTTCTAATTATGTTTTGTATTTCAGTCGTGTCTGTTGTGATATTTCCTTGTTCATTCCGAATTTTAGTGATTTGGGTTTTCTCTCATCTTCTCTTTGTTAGTGTGGCTAAAGGGAATTATCCTAAAGGAACTGTCAAATAACGGAGGAACCAAGATGTGTCAAAAATTTTAAATATGAACCAAATGACTGGGAATACAAATCATATCTCAATAATAACCCTGAATATTAATGGCCTGAATTCATCAATCAAAAGACATAGACTGGCAGATTGGATTAAAAAGAAAGATCCAACAATATGTTGCCTGCAAGACACTCACCTCATAGAAAGAGATACCCATAGACTAAAGGTGAAAGGATGGGGAAAAACATACCATGCACATGGGCTCAGCAAAAAAGCTGGAGTATCCATCCTCATTTCAGATAATGTGGACTTCAAGCCAATGTTAGTTAGAAGGGATAAAGAAGGACATTTCATACTGCTTAAGGGAAGCATAAATCAGCAAGATATAACAATCATAAACATCTATGCCCCAAACAGTGGCTCATCCATGTATGTTAAACAAATCCTTCTCAATTTTAGAAACCAAATAGACCATAACACAATAATACTAGGTGATTTTAACACGCCTCTTTCACCACGGGACAAATCTTCCCAACAAAAATTGAACAAAGAAACCATAGATCTCAATAACACAATCAATAATTTAGACTTAACAGACATTTATAGAATATACCATCCAAACAAGAGCGAATACACTTTCTTCTCAGCAGCACATGGGTCCTTCTCTAAAACAGACCATATATTATGCCACAAAGCTAATGTCAGCAAATAGAAGAAGATATAGACACTACCTTGTATTCTATCAGATCATAATGGAGTGAAGTTACAAATTAATGAAAGAGTAAAAAACAGAAACTACTCCAACACCTGGAGATTAAACAATATGCTACTATATGATGAATGGATAACAGAAGATATTAGGAAGGAAATTTAAAAATTCTTAGAGGTAAACGAGAACAAAGAAACATCATATCAAAATCTCTGGGACACTATGAAAGCAGTACTTAGAGGAAGATTTATTTCATGGAGCGCATTTAATAAAAGAAGTAAAACTCAAAAAATAAATGACCTAACACTACAGCTCAAAGCCCTAGAAAAAGAAGAACAGACCAACACCAAAAGTAGTAGAAGACAGGAAATAGTTAAACTGAGAGCTGAAATCAACGAAATTGAAACGAAAGAAACAATACAAAAAATTGACAAAATAAATAGTTGGTTCTTCGAAAAAATAAACAAAATTGATAAATCTTTTCATATTCTTAACCATGACCACTGAACAAGTCTGGACACCAATGACGAAGCCATTAGTAATTAGAATGCCCCTTACTCAGATGGAGGCTCTGTGTCCATTCTCCACAAAAAGAAGCTGGGGCTCCTTGGAGATGTAGCTGATTCCAAACCAAAAAAGATCCTACCACCTCTTGTCATAATCCACAAGGAAGACGTTAACAATTCTGATCAGGACTGGAACACTCAGAGCCAACTTTAGAAAGATCCTACCACTAAAGATGGGATGATCTGAGTACCAACATGTACAACTATCATTTATCAAAACACATTACATATCCTGAAATTTATAGTTTTTAATGAGCCTGGCATGTGTCAAAGAAAAACTCACACTTTTTCCTCCATCCATTATGAATACCATATCCATGAGGAAAAATAATCACTTTACACCTTGAAATGAAATCAATAAAACGTTGTTATCCTGGCTCTGGATGCCAAAATACATGACATTGTAAGCATGTCTTTGAATTTGATGAGGCAAGAGCAAAATTTGTGAGCGAACACAAGCTGAGTGGGCCAGAGTCTTACCATAGATAATAGTGTAGGGGGGATTTCAAGATGGCGAACTAGAGGTCGGCTGCATTTCATGTTGCTCCAGAACTCAGGATCCAAAAGAGGAGATAGTGAGCGACTTGTGACCTACTCAAAGCCGCCGGGTGAGTCTCTCCCGTTGGGGAGGCATCCCGGATGGGAAGGTAGCCCCGGAACGCAGGGAACTTTGTGAAGTAGAGTTGCCCAGCGAGACACCCCTCCCCCCGCTGGAGCAGTGAACACAGAAAGCGGGGAACTTTGCAGAAGAGGCCGCACAGCACAACGCTTGGTTTCGGAGCAACCTGCTGGGGCTCCGGAGGCTGCCAGAGGAAGAGCTGGGCAGCGAGATGTTTGGACTCAGCAACCTCCTGAACAACGGGGGGGGCTGTCCTGAGGAGGAGAAGGTGCGCAGTGAATTGCTTGGTCTCCAAGCGCCCACACAGAACAAAGGGTGGCTGCCTGGAGGAAGAGGCGAGCGGCGGGTCACTGGAGCTCAGAGCATATTTACGAGGCTCCAGGTGGCAGCTCAGAGGAGGGCTCGCATAGCCAGGCGATTAGGTGCAAAGCACGGTCTGGTCCGGGGACCTAGGTGTCTTTTGTTGAAAGAGCTACAAAGAGACAAGTTGAGGGGCACAGCGAAGGTTCCAGGACTGCGGGCAGCTTCTCTGAGGAGGGGCAACCTAAGGAGACTCGTCTGCGAAGGGCAGGGCTCCCAGGCCCAGGAGTTAGGTCCAGGCCCCTGGGAACTTTGCCTGGGAAGGCTGCCCTGCCCAGGCGTTAGTTGTGGACTAAGGGGAATCCCTAGGAGGGGAACTGACCAGCAAAACCTCCTCACTGGGTGAGTCTTCCCCACCGGGTGAGATTTTCCCACAAGGACAGTAAAACCAGAGACATAGGCCCAAAGAGACCTTGCCTCAGTCCACAGCCTAGTTCCCCTTTGGATAACCATTGGTCAACAAGTAGAGGCACCTCTGCCCACTAGCAGGAAATATACCCCACCTGAAGACCACCACCCCCGGAGAGGCAGATTCCTTGGGGAGCACCACAGTATCAACTTCCTCTAAGACTTCAGGCTACTGAAGGATAAGAGGGGATACACTAGCAATCTTCAGGGACATTATAAGTCAATAGAGGAAATCTGCAACATCTCAGCAGTCCACTGATACCTGAATGACATGAGAAAACAAGGGAAGAAAATGCCTCAAACAAATCTGGATGTTACATCAATAAAATCCAATGACAGCATGGCAGAAGAAATGTCAGAAAGGGAGTTCAGAATGTACATAATTAACATGATAAGGGAAGCAAATGATGAAATGAAAGAGCAAATGCAGGCATTGAATGAACGCACCAATTGACAGTTAAAAGAGCAAATACAGGAGCAAAAGGTCATTTCAATAAAGAGTTAGAGATATTGAAAAAAACCAAACAGAAATCCTTGAAATGAAGAAAACAATAAACCAAATTAAGAACTCCATAGTAAGCACAAACAATAGGATAGAACACCTGGAAGACAGAACCTCAGATTTTGAAGACAAAATATTTAAACTTGAAAACAAAGTTGAACAAACAGAGAAGATGGTAAGAAATCACGAACAGAATCTCCAGAATCTCCAAGAACTATGGGATATCATGAAAAGGACAAATTTGAGAATTATTGGGATTGAGGAAGGCTTAGAGAAACAAACCAAAGGAATGAACAACCTATTCAATGAGATAATTTCAGAAAATTTCCCAAATCTGAAGAATGAAATGGAAAATCAAGTTCAAGAGGCTTAAAGGACTCCAAATACATAAAATTACAGCAGACCCACACCAAGGCACATTATAATGAAAATACCTAACATACAAAATAAAGACAGAATTTTGAAGGCTGTGAGAGAAAAGAACCAAATTACATTCAGGGGGAAACCAATATGGATATCATCGGATTTTTCAATCCAGACCTTAAAAGCTAGAAGGGACTGGAATAACATTTTTCAAGCCCTGAAAGAAAATGGATGCCAACCAAGAATTTTATAACCAGCAAAACTTACCTTCAGATTTGACGATGAAATAAAATCCTTCCATGATAAACAAAAGCTAAAAGAATATACAAAAAGAAAACCAGCATTACAGAACATTCTCAGCAAAATATTCCATGAGGAAGAGATGAAAAACAAAGAAGCAAATCAGCAAAGGGAGGAGCTATCCTAAAGGAACTCTCAAATAAAGAGGAACCAAGTCATGTCAAAAATAAACAAATAAATGAATAAAATGAGTCAAATGACTGGGAATACAAATCATATCTCAATAATAACCCTGAATATTAATGGCCTGAATTCATCAATCAAAAGACATAGACTGGCAGATTGGATTAAAAAGAAAGATCCAACAATATGTTGCCTGCAAGAGACTCATCTCATATAAAGAGATACCCATAGACTAAAGGTGCACGGATGGGAAAAAACACACCATGCACATGGACCCAGCAAAAAAGCTGGGGTATCCATCCTCATTTCAGATAATGTGGACTTCAATCCAAAGTTAGTCAGAAGGGAAAAAGAAGGACATTTCGTACTGCTTAAGGGAACCATAAATCAGCAAGACATAACAATCATAAATATCTATGCCCCAAACAGTGGCTCACCCATGTATATCAAACAAATCCTTCTCAATCTCAGAAACCAAATAGACCATAATACAATAATACTAGGTGATTTTAACATGCCTCTCTCACCACTGGACAGATCTTCGAAACAAAAATTGAACAAAGAAACCATAGAAGTCAATAAGACAATCAATAATTTAGACTGAACAGACATTTATAGAATAAACCATCCAACCAAGAGTGAATACACTTTCTTCTCAGCAGCACATGGATCCTTCTCTAAAATAGACCATATATTATGCCACAAAGCTAATATTAGCAAATACAAGAAGATAGAGACACTTCCTTGTATTTTATCAGATCATAATGGATTGAAACTAGAAATAAATGAAAGAGTAAAAAACAGAAATTACTAAAAAAACCTGGAGAATAAACAATATGCTATCATATGATGAATGGATAACAGAAGATATTAGGAAGGAAATTAAAAAATTCTTAGAGGTAAATGTGAACAAAGACAAATCATATCAAAATCTCTGGGACACTATGAAAGCAGTACTTAGAGGAAAATTTATTTCATGGAGCACATTCAATAAAAGAAGTAAAACTCAACAAATCAACGACCTAACACTACAGCTCAAAGCCCTAGAAAAAGAAGAACAGACCAAGACTAAAAGTAGTAGAAGACAGGAAATAGTTAAACACAGAGCTGAAATCAACAAAATTGAAACAAAAGAAACAATACAAAAAATTCACAAAATAAATAGTTGGTTCTTCGAAAAAATAAACAAAATTGATAAACCTTTAGACACACTAACAAAGAGAAGACAAGAGAAAACCCAAATCACCAAAATTCGGAATGAACAAGGAATATCACAACAGACATGATTGAAATACAAAACAAAATTAGAAGCTATTTTGAAAATCTATACTCCAACAAAATAGAAAATTTCGAAGATATCAACAAGTTTCGAGAGATGTATGAATTACCTAAACTAAACGAGGAGGACATACACAATTTAAATAGACCAATTTCAAGTAATGAAATAGAAGAAGTCATCAAAAGCCTTCCAACAAAGAAAAGTCCAGGACCTGATGGGTTCTCAGCTGAGTTCTACAAAACCTTTAAAGAAGAGCTCATTCCAATACTTTTCAAAGTATTCCATGAAAAAGAAGAGGAGGGAACTCTCCCAAACTCATTCTATGAAGCCAATATCACCCTGATACCTAAACCAGACAGAGACATATTGAGGAAAGAAAATTTTAGATCAATATCCTTAATGAACATCGACACAAAAATTCTGAACAAAATATTAGAAAATCGCATACAAAAATATATTAAAAAGATAGTGCACCATGATCAAGTGGGTTTCATCCCAGGATGCAAGGTTGGTTCAACATCAGGAAATCAATAAATGTAATTCACCATATCAACAGACTTAAAGTCAAGAATCACATGTTTATTTTGATAGATGCAGAAAAAGCATTTGATAAAATACAGCACCCCTTCATGCTCAAAACACTAGAAAAAATAGGGATAGTGGGAACGTTCCTTAACATTGTAAAGGCCATCTACGCTAAGCCCATTGCTAATATCATTCTAAATGGTGAAAAACTGAAAGCATTCCCTCAAAAATCTGGAACAAGGCAGGGATGCCCTCTTTCACCATTCCTATTCAATACTGTCCTTGAAACTCTAGCCAGAGCAATGAGACAGACGAAAGAAATTAAAGGGATATGAATAGGAAAAGAAGAACTCAAACTATCCCTATTTGCTGATGATATGATTATATACTTAGAGGAACCAGGAAATTCCACCAGAAAACTCTTAGAACTCATAAGTGAATTTAGTAAAGTAGCGGGATATAAGATCAATGCTCATAAATCTAATGCATTTTTATACAAAAGTAATTAATCTTCAGAAAGAGAAATTAGGAAAACTACCCCATTCACAATAGCCTCGAAAAATATAAAGTACTTGGGAATCAATCTCACAAAAGTGGTGAAAGACCTCTACAATGAGAACTACAGAACACTAAAGAAAGAAATTAAAGAACACCTTAGAAGATGCTAAGATCTCCCATGTTCCTGGATAGGCAGAATTAATATTGTTAAAATGGCCATACTACCAAAAGTGCTATACAGATTCAATGCAATTCCAATTAAAATCCCAATGACATACCTTACAAAGTAGAACAATCAATCATGAAATTCATCTTGAAGAATAAGAATCCCAGAATTGCTAAAGCAATCCTTCACAGGAAAAATGAAGCAGGGGGTATTGCAATACCAGAACTTCAACTATAGTACAAAGCAATAGTAACAAAAACGGCATGGTATTGGTACCAATATAGGTAGATCAATGGTACAGAATAGAGGACACGGACACAAACCCAAATAAATACAATTTTCTCATACTAGACAAAGGGGCCAAAAATATGCAATGGAGAAAAGATAGCCTCTTCAACAAACGATGCTGGGAAAACTGGAAATCCATATGCAACAGAATGAAACTAAACCCATATCTCTCACCATGCACGAAACTAAACTCAAAATGGATTAAGGACCTCGGAATCAGACCAGAGACCGTGCATCTTATAGAAGAAAAAGTAGGTCCAGATCTTCAACATGTCGGCTTAGGACCAGACTTCCTCAACAGGACTCCCATTGCACAAAAAATAAAAGTAAGAATCAACAACTGGGATAGATTCAAACTAAAAAGCTTTCTCTCAGCAAAGGAATCTATCAGCAGTGCGAAGAAAGAGCCTACAGAGTGGGAGAAAATATTTGCCAATCATACTTCAGATAGAGCACTAATCTCCAGAATATATAAAGAACTCAAAAACTCTACACCAAGGATACAAATAACCAAACCGACAAATGGGCTAAGAAAATGAACAGACACTTCACAGAAGAAGACCTACAAACAATCAACAAACATATGGAAAAATGTTCAACATCTCTAGTAATAAGAGAAATGCAAATCAAAACCACCCTAAGATTCCATCTCACCCCAATCAGAATGGCGATTATCAAGAATACTAGCAACAACAGGTTTGGCGAGGATGTGGGGAAAAAGGTACACTCATACATTGCTGGTGGGGCTACAAATCAGTGCACCCACTCTGGAAGGCAGTATGGAGATTCCTTAGAAAACTTGGAATGGAACCACCATTTGACCCAGCTATCCCACTCCTTGGCCTATACCCAAAGGACTTACAATGAACATACTACAGAGATACAGCGATATCAATGTTCATTGCTGCTCAATTCACCATAGCCAGATTGTGGAACCAACCTAGATGTCCTTCAGTTGATGAACGGATAAAGAAACTGTGGCATATACATACAATGGAATATTACTCAGCCATAAAGAATGATAAAATTATGGCATTTGCAGGTAAATGGATGAAATTGGAGAATATCATGCTAAGTGAGATAAGCCAATTTCAAAAAACCAAAGGAAGAATGATCTCGCTGATAAGTGAATGATGATACATAATGGGGCGTGGGAGGGGTTAGTTTTAGGGTTAGAGTTAGGGTTAGGGAGGGGGGCAAGAATGGAGGAAGGAAGGACTGTATAGAGGGAAAAGAGGGATGGGAGGGGTGGGGGAAAGGGAAAAAATAACAGAATGAATCAACCAACATTACCCTATGTAAATTTATGATTACACAAATGGTATGCCTTTACTGTATGTACAAACAGAGAAACAACATGTATCCCATTTGTTTACTATAAAAAAAAGAATAGTGTAGGAATGCAACCTTGTAAAAACCCATCAGAGCAATTGACCACAGTTATGACCTAAATAACTTCAGGGTGACATAAAAATTAATATTTGTTTATGATTAAGCAATATTAACAAAAACTATAGTAGCCAAGACCTCTCATAAATGTATTTAGAAGAAAATTTCCTCAACTTGGTATAGACTACTTGTGGAAAAACTACAGAAAATAGCCACTTGACAAAAATTCAAGAAGCATTTCCTAGAGCCATCTGTTATTTTTTCGTATGCACAACTCAGAATTTTCTACACTATGTTCTAAAGAATGCAAAGTCCATGAGAATTGCATTCCCAAAAAGACTTCCAGGATTGGGAAATGCTGCAAACTATTATCTTCTCTTAGGTGCTCAAAAGAACCATTAATGAGTTACAGGCCCCAACATCCTACATCAAGAAAACTGTCTTCACTTTGTGTTTTCCAGAATTCCTCAAATGCACATCCCCATAGAATTCATTTCTCTCAGAACACTAATTAGCAAACAGAAATACATTCCTCCAGATATTTTCTCTCAAGAAAAGAACTAAATTTTTTCAATATCAACTATATGAAATGCTTTGTACATCATGAATTCATATGTTTTTACATGAATTATGTTATTCTGACCCTAAGCATTTCTTTTACCATTCTTCATCTTAATACATAGGTTATTTTCTGGTAACACAAGATTGATTCTGAAAGCACTTGTCCCAAGTGGTATAAGGAACTCAGTGTGTACAGCATGATTCAGTGTCCCAGATACACACCAATAATCCCAATTTTACAGTTAATAGACTTTAATCAATGCATAAAAGCTTTTTTCTTACCACAAACCTGTGGCTTATATTAAAAAATGATCTCATAAGCAAACAAACACTATAGAAAACCCTCTGTTTTGAATATTTGTCAATACAAGTGAATTGACTCTAGAAAGTTCCCGAAAACCATTGCTTTCATCTTTCTTTAATATTATCTCATTTATAATTACAAGAAATAGTATTTTGAAAATGTTAAAGCAATATATCACACAATATTATATTATTATTTGACTAACCAACAGGTACTATTGTTGCTAAAACACAGAGCAGGAAACAGACTCTTTGAGTGGTAAATCTCATCTCAAACTGTTTTTGGTTGTCTTACATTTACCAAATTACTTAACTTTTAACAACTTCAGCTTCTTCTTATAAAGAACACAAGTAGTATTACCTATTTTATGTGGTTCCTATGAAGATGAAATAAATAAAACATAGAGTAACTTGTTAGATGTACTTTCATGCTAGCTTTAATTAATTTTATGTCATTCTAACCAACGACAGTAAGATGGGAACACTTAGATAGAAAACATAATAATTTATTTTAAATAGGATTGACAACAGCAATCTCAAATCTCCAATCACACAAATTGAGAAGAATGCTCATCCTCTGGAAAATAATTCAAACCTGTTCAGTATTATAGAAGTGGATGGAGTCGCTTTGCCAATATTACCAGAAATATGGAATAAAATCTACAATTTTTAAGCCAGGCCTGATGACCTTATTCTGGCAACCTACCCAAAGTCAGGTTAGTTTCTTAAAACATAATAATATTAAATCTTTGGACATGAAACCATTGGATAATATTTAGTGATCAATGTAGCATAACTGGGATTCAGAGAGAAACAATTGCTTACTATGAAGATCTACCCCTATTATTACAGGAAATTTAGCATCCCTGGATCCTAGGGCACCAATTTCTAATAGTGCTCTCTCCTGATGACCAAAACACATTTCTAAATGCCTTGAAGTACATCAGTTAATGCCCCTATTCAGGAACAAATGCTTTAAAAAAATAGAAGGTCAATAAATAGAAAAAGACATGATTTTTCTTTCACCATAGTCCCTTAGTCAGAGCAGTTTTTCCCTTAAAACATACCATAATATAGATAACAATTGTCATCCCAGAGAGTCTACAAAAAAAGATTGTCTAAATATTCAAAGTTCTTGGATGATGTACACTAAGACCTTTATGTTTTGTCCCAATTAAGTCTCATTAGAGAAATCCAAGCATTTGACCTTGATTTAAAATGCACTAAACTTCTAACTATTCTCCAAAAATTCTCAGAAACAAATACATCCAACAGAAATAGGCACTCCTAATGCCTAGACCTTGGTTTCCAACACTGTAACTTACCAATAGGTATTAGTCCCCAGTGTGAGTTCCACTCCTGGACAGAGAACATCAGAGTAAGTCTAGGCTGTAGTGTATATTAGAAAGCAAATAAATGCTCAAAATTAATGGGAACATGTCAGAAGAATCTTGAACATTCAAAATAATGATGTCTGTGATTTGTAGAACATTAAACAAAAATTGGGAGAATGTGATGGAGCAATTGGATTGGACTTGTTCTCCAATTGAAATCAACTCGGAAACTGAAAGGAAATAAAAAAGCCCACTGTTTGGCAATATCCGACAACATTTGCTCAGGTCTTCACCATTAAGACACTTTCTGAAGGTGGTGTAGTAATAGGAAATTTAAGAAAGTCATGACAAGTAACTGAGCCACCTAGTTCAGAAGTCAGAGATGAGTTATGGGTTTGAAATGACTGCATTGCAGGGCAGAGTGCCAGAGAGAAGAAAAGTTCACAACAATGCCTGCAGATGTCTGTATAGGGGAACCCTAGAGGCTACTGATGAATACAAATTGCATGTGCACAGGACCAAATTTCATGAGATCAAGCAAGGAACTACCAAGAAGTCAAATTATTCCTAGAGATCATACAAGGTTGTGAAATTTTGTGTTTGAAACATCCTGAGATAGGCAGAATTTTGTTCCTTATGATCTTAGCCCTCTGGCATCATACCTGTGGTTATTTTATATTACATACCCAAAAGAATTTTGCACCGCTGTAATTAAAGTTACTGATTGGCTTAACCTTGAGGTAGTGTGATTATCTTGGACCAGTTGAGTGGGCCAAATGAAATTACATGAGTTCTTACAAATAAGAGAAAGTCAGAGAGATGTAATAGACCAGAAATTCAGAAATATTTGAAGCATAATAAAGGTTCGATGCATGACCAATGGCTTAAAGATGAAGAGACCCAAGTATCTAAAATAGGTAACTCAATGCTGAAACTACAGGACCAAAGAACATGTTCTGTAAAATTTTAATTCTTTTCTATTTATTTGAGGATGAATAATAAAATCCATCCTATCATCTATATTTTTAAAACTGTTTCATGTACACTTGAAAAGAATGTAGATTTTGGTGCTATTGGGTATAGTTCTCTGAAACTGTCTTTAATTCACATTGGTTACAGTCTTCTATATACTTACTGGTTTTTGTTCTACTGGTCCTATCAATTGCTGAGTGAACATTGTTGAAAACTTTAATTAATATTTTGGATTTCTCCACTTCTCTATTCATTTTTTATAATTTTTGCCTTATGCATTTGGAAGTTCAGTTATTATAAACATAAATATCTGTGATTGTTTTATCCTGAATAATTGAAATGGATAAAACATCTATCTTTATCTCTGACAATAATTATTGTCATGATCAATATTGTCATTTTATCTGGTTTGTAATTATTAATCTCATAAAATTACAGTTCCTCTAGTTACAATACTGGGTCATTTTTCTTTATATAAGATCTACCTCACAGAAGAGATGATGAGATTAGAAAATTAACAATATGAAACCTGTAATGAAAAGTATCTCAGGCAGGATCATCAATGCATCCTAAAGTAATTAGATAAAATCAGAGGAAATCTGTTTAGTCATGAGATACCAAAATGTCATCATATTACTTAATTTCTAATAGCAAAAGAAAGTATGACCTTTTACAATGCAATATCTGTTAGTGGGCCACCTACTTAACTGAATGTAGTGTCCTAAGAGTGAGCAAATCAATGTGCCTCTTGGTATGAGCAAAGAAAGCACAAAGTATCACCTGCCTTCTTGCCAAAAATGTTTTACCTGAACCTAATCAAGACTTAAAATCCAGTTTACAGAAGACCAAGAGAAGTGAGGAAGAGTTTAAACATACTATAAGGAAATAATCAGACAATTCTGAACTACAGGGATGATCTGACTACAAGATAGCTTGCTAAGTGATTAAAAATCTACATCAAGAAGAAATGAGAGAATGATTAGAGGCTAAGAGACAAAACTAATGTAGTCCATGAACTTTAATTGGAAAAAAAACTATAAATGTATTAGGAGGCAACTATTGAGAATTTAATGTAGACAGACTTCTTTATGATGTTAAGGAATCATTGTAAATTAGATGTGATGAGAAACATGTAGGAAACATGGTAGAAAAATGTCATTTTGAGAGATGCATGCTGTGTCCTTAGACATGAAGCATTAACAGAGACTTACTTTGAAGCAGTTAGATGATTGATGATAGATTAGATTAGATTAGATTGATTAGACGGTGATTGATTGATTTGAGACAGATTATAAAGATGATACATAGATAGAGGTAGACAAAATAAAGCCAAAGGAGCAAGAGGTTTTTAAAACTTGAAGTATTTGTGTGTTTTTTATATTATTTTACCAAGGTTTCTGTGTGTTTTAAAAATTTTTATAAAACAGTTTGGAATAAATTCTCCAAGTTCAACCACAGGAAATTTTGTGACCACTTCCTATCTAAGAGAAATGAGGAAAGCTTCCTTTCAGTCTCTGCAACATTAATCTAATTTCAAAGTATTCTCAATTCTCAAAGTATTTCTCCAAAATATACATTTACTTCATATGAAAGGCCAGTTAACTGAAAACTAAAGACTATGTCTGAAGTTTTTCAGGTAAAATGTGGATGCAAGAGATTTTAGATATGATGTGAAATGATGGTAAGGTGACTAAATTCCAGTGAGCTGCTTCTCTGGAAAGACACCCCTTCCTTGAGTTAAAATTCCCTCATAAAGAAAATCCTGGTGAGTAACATGAAGCAAGACTTAAAAGACTTTGTAAGACACAAAAGCCACATGCTATGCCTTGAACAGGACTCCACAGCATCCTCAAGCAGCCTATTTCATGCCCAAGTCAACTTGCTTATGGGTCAAGAAGTTAACCCTAGATTCAGGCAATGGAACTTCTTAATGTTCTCAGCTGATGGACTTCAGCTTTTCAACTAGTTATTCTTTCTATTTCTTGTCTTTCTTCTTCCCAGTTAGCTGCTGGCAAGCATCCTTCTCCTTTTGTTTCTACTTCCTGGGCTCAAATCAGTGGAAAAAGCAAAAATTAGCATTGAGCTATTGTAAAGGTATATGGATGATTTCTGAAGAAAAAGAGAGAAGAAGAGAAGCAAGAGGAGAATGAATTATGGAGAAACAGTCACAGAATTAATCGAGCAAGCTAAAGAATTTTCCTGAAAGTGTAAAATTTCAGAGAAGAAGATGAAACAAGAAAGGTTTAGCAGAAGACTGTGTAGGGATGTTTCTACATGTCCTTGTGAATATACAGTTATTGTCTCAAAGAGTAAAAATAAAATAAAATAAAATCAAAGGGGCCAAAAATATGCAATGGAGAAAAGATAGCCTCCTCAACAAATGGTGCTGGGAAAACTGGAAAACCATATGCAACAGAATTAAACTAAACCCCTATCTCTCACCCTGCACAAAATTCAACTCAAAATGGATCAAGGACCTCAGAATCAGACCAGAGACCCTGCATCTTATAGAAGAAAAAGTAGGTCCAAATCTTCAACTTATTGACTTAGGATCACACTTCCTTAACAGGACTATCATAGCACAAGAAATAAAAGCAAGAATCAACAACTGGGATAGATTCAAACTAAAAAGCTTTCTCTCAGCAAGGGAAACTCTCAGTAATGTGAAGAAAGAGCCTACAGAGTGGGAGAAAATCTTTGCCACTCATAATTCAGATAGAGCGCAAATCTGCAGAATCTATAAAGAACTCAAAAAACTCTACACCAAGAATACAAATAATCCAATCAACAAATGGGCTAAGGAAATGAACAGACACTTCACAGGAGAAGATCTACAAGCAATCAACAGATACATGAAAAAGTGTTCACCATCTTTAGTAATAAGAGAAATGCAAATTAAAACTATCCTAAAATTCCATCTCACCCCAATTAGAATGGCGATTATCAGAAATACAAGCAACCACAGGTGTTGGTGAAGATGTGGGGAAAAAGGTACACTCTTACATTGCTGGTGGGGCTGCAAATTAGTGCAGTCACTCTGGAAAGCAGTATGGAGATTCCTCAGAAAGCTTGGAATGGAAACACCATTTGACCCAGCTATCCCATTCCTTGGCCTATACCCAAAGGACTTAAAATCAACATACTACAGAGTTACAGCCACATCAATGTTCATTGCTGCTCAATTCACCATAGCCAGATTGTGGAACCAATCTAGATGCTCTTCAGTTGATGAATGGATAAAGAAACTGTGGTATATATATACAATGGAATTTTACTCAGCCATAAAGAATGATAAAATTATGGCATTTGCAGGCAAATGGATAAAATTGGAGAATATCATGGTAAGTGAGATAAGCCAATCTCAAAAAACTAAAGGATGAATGATCTTGCTGATTAGTGGATGAGGACATATAATGGGGAGTGGTAGGTGTTAGTGTTAGGGTTAGGGTTAGGTTTAGGGTTAGGGTTAAGGAGAGTGGTAAGAATGGAGGAAGGAAGGACTGTATAAGAGGGATAAGAGGTGTGGGAGTGGTGGGAGGAAAGGGAAAAAAATAACAGAATGAATCAAGCAACATTACCCTATGTAAATTTATGATTACACAAATGGTATGCCTTTACGCCATGTACAAATAGAGAAAAAACATGTATCCCATTTGTTTAAAATAAAAATAAATAAATAAATAAATAAAAAGAATAATATTCAAATGTAAATTCAAGAATTTTCCAAGAGTGGCAAGAATAAATGGAAAATATTTATTGCTTTTCTGTATTTGGAGGCAGTTCTTCAGATGCCCTCACAACAAATGCTAAAATCTCACCTTCCTTCTCATGTATTCCCACCATCTATCTAGAAACAGAACTGCAAGGTAAAGAGAGAGGCTTTCCAAACTTTATGTAACTTGCTGATATAAATGACATTAGTGCTATTTTTCTTGAAATTAACTATTTATTATGTCTGAAATTTACAGACATCCATGGTTCCTAATAGTCGCTCCTCTGAGTTTATTTCATGATAATTCCTTGGCTCCATGTTTCAAAGTAGAGTCTGTATTTCAACAAATCAGAGGGGAGGAGCTCGAAGAGAAGGAAACAAGTTTTAAAATGAAACCCTTTAGCTTTGCTCTGCCAGTGTACTGGAGGATAGGCCCCTGGACTTGGAAGCAAAGTGCAGGACCTGCTTCTTAGCAAGATCTCTGTGTCTCCATAATCTGCAAAGAAGACTAAATTCAAAACTAGAATCTTTTTATCCCCCTCACCTCCATATGTCATCTCTAGCAGAGTTTGGTTGATTCTTTAAATTCTTTCTAATTTTTCCACTATACAACATCATTTAGCAATATTCAACTCAGGTTACTGTTTTCTTTTGTTTCCCAATTTGTCTGTCTGCTTCTAGTCTTGTCACTTACAAATCCTCTTCTCTATAGCTCATAATCTTCTGTAAAATGGAAATCTGACTAAGACTTGCTTTAAACATCATCAAATACTTAGAGGTCTGCTCTAGACACATCCACAAGTAGGCTATAATACCTGGGCCTGGGAGACCTCTCTATTTGACAAAGAAAAGCGGCACTCCCTGTGCCTATTCTCACTTCCTCCAGTCAAAAATTCAGATCTACAGGCTCTTTCAGAGAGCACTTTTTTGCATGCATTGAGTGACCCAAAGTTTATAATCTTTACCCAATGGACAGACTCTTCAGTCACCAAACTCAGGGAGTTGGTGGAGCTCTGCACTCTTGTGTCACTAGGCAATAGCGAACAATAAGCTGACTTTTAAACTTGCAAATGTTCAGTAGTTGCCTTACAAGGTTCAAAGTGAGCCTTTTAATTATGCATATAGGTATTTGTATTAGGCACTCTCCTATGTTTAGGAAAGAATACATGAGACATAAACTCTTGCTTTCAGCTTCTCTGGAGGAAAGAAAGCACTGGCAAAACATCTAACATCCCAATCTGTCCATATACATCCCGGGAACTGGTTTCTGTTCTTCCTCTTTCAACTCATGGCTTGACACTTTCTAATGACATGAGCATCCCTAAGACCAAAGACATGAATTTAGTCAAGCAGAGTCTATTTGAGGTGCCTAGAATATCTGGATATGCTAATTTGGAAGAACAGTGTACTAAGATTTGGAGAATAGATCCCTTTATCTAATGTATAGAAACCAGCACAGATAAACAAAATGGGAAAAAACAACCAGGAAATATGTTACAAATAAAGGAACAAGATAAATTTCCAGAAACCAAATAATCTAGTCAGTTTTTCATTATTATGACAAACTGCCTGAGGCAGAACTAAAGAAAAAATTGTTTAATTAACTTATGGTCTTGGTTACTGAAAATTCAGCTCTGGTAAGGGCTTTTCCCAGTTCCAACTATATCACCTTATGGCAGATCTCTATTATGAGAATGCAGGTAGAATTATTTCATGTTGGGGCAAAAAGCAGAGAAATCCAAGGGTCAGGCTCTAGATTCTATAACAAATTTCTCTCAAAAGAACTCACTCCAGGAATTGAAGAAAATGCCTGCAGTGACCTAAGTATCTTCCACTAGGCCTCTCCTCTTAAACATTCCATTAACTCCCACATCATCACATTGGGGGATGACCTCTTAACACGAGGGTCCATAGGTGTCACAGAAAATCCATTCCATAACCTCAACCATAATGAAGTATAGAGCTGTAAATTAGCTGAAGGATAGTCAAAAGGTTACCTATCAAGATAAGGAGAGAAATGCATGAACAATCTGACAATTTGAGAAAAGAGATAGAAAACAGTAAAACGCGCCACAGATAAATCATCACACTGAAGATTATAATATCTGAGCTCAGAAATTCAACAGAAGTGCACCAAAACAGACAAACTCAATCAGAAGAAAGGACTAGTGAACTTGAAGATAAATCATTGGAAATCATCTAATCTGAGAAACAAAAAGATAAAAGAAATAAAGATAATAAAGATAGCCAAAAGAGTTTATGGTATGCCATCAGCAGTATATTATATACATTATCCATGCATTAATAAAAGAAAGAAAGAAATTGGAAACATAATCAAATAAATAATGGAAGAAAAGAAAATAGAAATTCAGGAATCTCAACAGATACAAAATAGGATGATCCAGAAACCCACACAACACATTGCAATCAAATTGTCAAAAAAAAAAGTTAAAGGCGAAGAGAGAATTTTTAAAGCCGCAATGGAAAAGTGACTTGTTACACAATAATATTAACAGATTTTTCAACAGGAATCCAAGAGGCCAGAAGGAAATAGGATGGCTTTCTTAAAATCTAAAAGAGGGGATATAGCGCAGTGGTAGGGCACAAGAATACCATGCACAAGGTTGTGGGTTTGATCTTCAGTACTATGAGAAAGAGAGGGAGAGAGAGAGAGAGAGAGAGAGAGAGAGAGAGAGAGAGAGAGAAAGAGAGAGAGAGTAAGAAGGAGGGAGAGGAGGAGGAGGAGGAAGAAAGGAATGATGAACAATGAACAAACTTGCCAACCAAGAACAAATATCCTGTATATAACTAAAATAAAACTAAGGGATATCAAAACATTTTCAGGCAAACAAAAAGTAAAGGTATTTATTACCAGCAAATCTGCCTTATAAGAAATGCTAAAAGAAGTCCTTCAAGCTCAAGGGAATGACTAATGGGCAGCAATATAAAAATATATGGCAATATAAAACTCATTTGTAAAAGTAATTATATAGTAAAACTCACAGCACTCTACTTAAATGTTGGTGTGAAAATTGCATCTGAAATACAAAAATTAAAAGACAAATTTTTTAAAGTTCCAAATTATTTCTAAGAGATATAAACTACAACAGAAAAAAAATATGTCTACAAAAAGCAAATTGGAGGAGCAAAACTGCAAAGTTTGTGCAAGCAATCAATGAGAAGATGTTATGAGTTTAGCATATCCTGTTATTACTATCATTAGTGTAAAGTGTTTTATATAAACTTCATGGTAACTAAAAAACACGATTCTTCAGTAGATACATTAAAAAAAGACTGAAAGCATACCATTATAGAAATTGTCAGAGCACAAAGGAATACAGAGAGGAATAGAAGAACAAAAGAATGGACACATTAACAAGGAAACAGTAATAGTAAGAATTATCTATCAATAATTTTTAGCATACAAATGAATAAAAATTGCTAATAAAAAGAAATGGAGTGTTTGAACAGATTTGAAAACCATTATACGTCAAAAAGTAATGCTAGATTCATCAAATACCTGACTTCAAATTATGCTATAGAGCTATAGTAACAAAAACTATATTGCAGTGGCATAAAAATAGAAACATAGACCAATGGTACAGAATAGAAGATACAGATACAAACCCACATATATAGTCATGTGATCCTTGATAGATGTACCAAAAACATAAATTGGAGAAAAGATAGCCTTTTTTAAATAGGGTGCTGGGAAAACTTGTTATCCACATGTAGAAGAATGAGACTAGACCCTGATCTCTCACCTTGCACAAAATCAACTAAAAATGGATCAAAGACTTAGGAATTAGAACAGAAACTATCCAACTCCTAGAAGAAAATATCTGGTCAACACTCCAGTATATAGATCCAGGCAATGTTGTTCTCAATTGGACTTGTAAAGCTCAAGAAATAATATCAAGAGTTAATAAATGAGAGTATCAAATTAAAAAGCTACTGCATACAAAGAAAACAATTGGGAATATGATGAGAGAACCCACAGAATCTGTCAAAATCTTTCTTAGCTACAGAGGATTAATATCTAGAATATATTAAGAATTCAAAAAATGTAATTCCAAAAAACCCCAATAACCCAATTAATAAATGGAAAAGTGAATTAACCTTTCTCATAGGAAGAAGCACAAATGGTTAATGAATAGATGAACAAATATTCAACATCATTAGCAATTAGGGAAATGCAAATCAAAACTACACTGAGATTTCATCTCACATCAGTCAAAATGGCAGTCATCAAGAATATGAACAATAAGTGCTGGAGAGAGTGTGAAGAAAAAGAAACACTTTTACACTGTTGCTGGAATTGTAAATTAGTAAAACCACTATGGAAATCAGTATGGGGATTTCTCAAAAGACTAGACATGGAACTATCATATGACCCAGCTATAGCACTCCTTAAATTCTAAAGAATTAAAGTCATCATTATATAGTTATACATGCAGTTCCATATTCATAGCAGCACAATCCACAATAGCAAAACTATGGAACTAGCCTAGATGTCCATCTACAGATGGATGGATAAAGAAAATGGGGTATACATATGCAATGGAGTTTTATTCAGCCATAAATCAAAATGAAATTATGTTATTTGTAGGAAAAATTGATGAAACTTGAGACCATTATTTTAAGTGAAATAAGCCAAACTCCAAAGGTCAAGGGTCATGTGTTTTCTGTCACATATGTAAGCTAGATAAGAAAAAGGGAAAGAAATGTGGTGGTGGGGATCCCCTGAAAAGCAAAGGTAGATTGATAGAGTAGAGGAAAGGGACCAGGAAGAGGTGGAGGAGAGAGAAAGAGGAAATACTACAGAATGATACTGGCCAAATTACATTGTTATATTGTGTGTGTTGTATTGTGTGTAAAATATGTAATAAACAAATCCTACCATTATATGCAACTGTAATGAACCAATAAAAATATGAAAAAAATAAAAACAAAAACAAAATTTTGGTTTTAAGGACATATAGGTTGAAAGTGAACAAATTGAAAATGGAATTCCACACAAATGGCATCCAAAAGTAAGCAGTGTTAGCTATACTTTAATGAAGTAAAACAGACTTTAACTAAAAATCTTTATCATTATATATATAAAGTGACAAAGGAGTATAATGACAAATGATTCACCAAGAAGATAAAACAATTATAAATATATATGCACCTAAACATATAAAGAAAATAGCAGCTCAGAAGACCAAAGAAAGGTGAAGCCTATTTTACCACTGAGAAAGAATTCTCTATTAAGGAAAAAACAACTAAGGGTGTAAATGAGAACATTTCCTCTACCACCTTTGAAATTCATCCATTCATGATCAACTACTATAAAAATTGTTTCTGGCAAAGGATTATATCTGCATATCCTTGCAGATATTAAATAAGAGGCATAAAACTGAGATTCTAATTTATAACAATGACTGATATTTTGTTTTTAAAGTTTTTTAATTGACAATTTTTATATATTCAGGGGTTGGAGTATGATAACTCAGCACATGAATATAATGTATACCAGTCAAATCAGGGTAATTAACATTTCTGTCTTCTCAAACGTTTACCATTTATATATGTTGGAATCCTTGACATCTTCACTCTTATTTTGAAATAGATAATAAGTTGTTGTAGATTTTGGTTACCCTACTGTTTTGTTTTGTTCTGTTTGTGCTGTTGCATACCAGTTGTGATCTAGCTTCTGTGTGAATGATTTTCCTGTTCATAGTCATTGCCTCTACTCTTTCGCTTGACTATTTTCTGATTTATTCATATGGATAGGCTTATGTATTACATGATTTTGTGCGTTTAATTTTTCATAGTCTTCTATGTTTACATTTTATCATGATAATGTTTTTATTTTCTCAAATTTGCAGACTTTATACTCATCTTTTTTATGGATTTGGATTTTATTTAAAGAGTAAGAAGATATTCATTCATCTCTTGGGTCATTATGAGGCATTTATGGTTTAAGTCTCCAATCCATCTATAATAATACATAGTGGTGGGGTGGGGATCTATCTCTTTTTTTCCAATTTTTCTAACAATAATCAAATAACTACTATCTCCCAGGAACTGAGATTCGACTTGTGTTCTTTCTAAAACTGTGAATAAATATATTCTCTTCCACTAAGAATATATCTTTTCAATGACCTTGCCAAACTTCAGATAAAATAATATCTCCTCTCCCTTATTTTTTTTTCAAGTTGATTTTTATTTTGTCTAATTATTCTTTCATGGGCTGAGGATTTAGCTCAGTGGTAGAGCACTTGCCTAACATGTACAAAGCCCTAAGTCCAACCCTCACACCACACAAACAAAATTTTTTTCATATGAAATTTTTAATATTTTCAAGGTCAAAATAGGAATAGCAAATTGGTTGAAATTATTATGTCTAATATTTTAAAATAATTTTTATATTTTTACATATTTACATTAAATCTTTACTTCCAAAAATATTTAATTTTATTTTGCATATTTACACTATTGTAAAAATTTTTTTCTTTAATAATCTTCATATTGATATAAAAATATTTTGTTAATTTTATTTTTAATTATTGTTGCAATCATGAAATGAATCTTTTGTCCTCTTATTTTCCAGCTTATTCTTCAGTGGTAGCATTGAGGGAAGTTAATTGATTGTGTGTATATAATGTGTGTATTGTGTACTTATATCATGTATGTAATGTATATGTATATATACATACGTGTATGTGTGTATACCAATTCCTTCATCAGTTCCAATAGTTTTATTTATTTTCTTATGTTGTGTTTGTACATATGTGTCTTAATTTAGGCTTGTTCAAGCAGGTTCCAAGATTAAGAATTTTTGTAAAAGTAATTTTTCTGAGAGGACTTGCCCCAGCAGAGAAGTGGGAAATTGATTCAGAAAAACAAAGAGGGAGCACACAGTCGTGATAACTGCATGGGAGCCCAGAGAGTCATGCTAGTCAAGGCACTGCAGTCAGGATATGTAAGCATTACACCCTACAAATGGATTGCCAATGTAATCTACCAGTCATCATGTGGTACCATGGTTCCCTCAAAAGATTGTACCATGGTCAGAGGGTCAATATCATATTTGCTGATGACAAATGAGCAATTCAGCAACTACATCACCTAAGAAAAGCCAACACAACTATTATAACTAAGAAGGAATTGGTATATGCCCATACGTGCGTGTATACACACACATACTGATGTAAATGTGGGAAAAGGAACCAAGCTGTTGAGCCAACGCACTCACTGTGGAGGTTGAACAAAACTTCACACAGTCATGTTACTTGACTGTTCTATGCTTCCTTTCTTTTTGGTAGGCATTTTTATGACACAAAGGTCCACACAGTTATTTTCACTCCCTAGAGTCATCCACATTACTTTGTCACCGATCTCCATGATTACAATATATTATATTTGCTCCTTTCAGGAAAGTGGCCAACCAGCTGGCCTAGTCTCTCCTGCCCAGGAATTCAACTAGGTCTATACCAGAGACAATCTTTCCTCCAACACAGAAATGATGACCAGGCAGACCACCCAAAGTTTACCCAGTGACAGGATTCATACTCTTCACTATCTTCACTCCAAGAATCTGGAAAGTCTTAATTGGATTTCATGAAGAGATGGAATGCAAAGGCTGCAAATCCATTTTGATCCCAAGGTTTTCCTCATCTGTTAACTGGTCATAACAGGAAACTCCTCACAAAGCACTAAGGAGAGATGTTGGTGCAAATGAAAAAAGTGTTGGAAATTCACTTATAAAGCACAGATCTTATGGATCTGCTGAGATTCTCATCTCAAATGCTCTTTTCAAACTCTGATCAGTTGCTGCTTATGCAAACTTATGATTTTGTCTGGCAATACCAAGAACATGGCAACCATCTCTGACTGAAAAATCACTTGACATCTCATAGTCTCATGTTCAATCTCTACTGTGACTGAATACTGTACCAGGGACTGACTTTCAAACAGTCCACACTATTATGTTACAAATGGTGTAGTCTTGCTCTTTATAGAACCTTGGGAGACCATATTGTGATTTCCTATTGGGGCTTTACAGTTGCTCAACACAGCACTTTTTTTTTCCAGTGAATGAAAGCATTTTCCTCTTCCTTTAGAACAGTGATTCTCATTTGGGAGTGATTTTGCCCCCATTCTTCCTGTGCCAAGAGACACATCTGGAAACATTTTTGATTATCACAAGTAGGCTAATGCTATTGACCTCTAATAGCCTTGCATACTGATAAAGGTCCTTCAATGCATAGGATAAAAAGCAACAAAGACTAATTCAGTTCAAATTATCATTAGTGATAAGGTTGAAAACCCTGCTGTAAGACCTGTTCCTATAAAACAGGAGTGGTATTTCCCAGTTGAGTCATGATGAATAAGGTCAACTTTACAGGTCCAGAGTTTTAAAACAGGAGTGGTATTTCCCAGTTGAGTCATGATGAATAAGGTCAACTTTACAGGTCCATAGTTTTAAGGGAAAATAGGAGCTCAAGGTTCTTAGGATTCCCCAAGTCTCAAGAGACTCAATTCTTCCACATAGGCTCTGACTTTAGGAAAGATATTTGTCAAGGCTGTCCTTTCCATCTCCTTCGCAGTTCTTCCACCCTTACCATTGAAACTTGGACTTGCTTCCTTTTAGTGTCCTCCAAAAGAGGGAGATGACAGTGTTTTTAATGTCTCAGAGAAAAAACTTCTTACTCCATAGTATTCACTGAATTTATGACTGACAAATGTAAGACTTTATTCTATTCCTTTAGCACAATAATAGCATTTAACAACAGCCAATTCACTCCACAGTCTTCATGATCACTACTGGCATTTGTAGGTCATGATTTCATCTATACAGAAAGGATGTTGATATTTTACATTTATCTTGTGTTCACTCATTAACTACAAATGAAGATATAAAAAGGCACCCAAAAGTTTAGCCCAGTGACAGGATTCATACTCTTCACTTCACTTCACTTCATTACATTCACAGTTGTACTGAAAAGAATCAGAAAACAGAAATAAATATTACAAAGATAACCTGTATTAATTATTAATAAAATGGATCAAAAGAAGAAGACATGAAACATAATATGATATAGTATGTTCTTGAGAATTGGTAAACAATATAAAGATGTTAAGTCTTTCAAAATTTACACAAATTTAATGTAAACCAATTCCATACCTTAATATATTAAAATTATTTTCAATTTTATATGGAAGGTTAAAAGACTGAGAGTATCCAATAAAGGAATTATCAAGGAAACAGTCATTGTCATTGTCTTTCCAAATATTAAATTAGAAATAGTATTTGTAATATTGGCATAGAAATAAAGAGAATTATGAATAGGGAAAATTTTCACAATACAGATAAATTTGATACATTCTAAAATTGGTACTAAGTATAATCATTGAAAATTGAATTATTTAATAACTTAAGCTAGAAAAACTGACCATCTAGCTGGGAGAAATTAAAGGGGAATGCTATCTCACTCTCTATGAAAAAATAAATTCCATCTGGATTAAATGTATAAAATATATATATAAACATTTGGAAATAAATCAGAACATTGAATATGCAATCTATGTTCTAGATTTTTTTAATCAAGGAGGAAGGAAAAATTTATAAATGAAAAGAGATCTAATTAAATATATCTGAAATATTTTCAATGATTTCAGGGGGCAAAACTAAGACAAAATCAAGAGACAAATGGTATTTAGGGAATAATATTTGCAGGTAGACAAATCATGGTCTATAACATGCAAATAACTAACAATTAAGAAAAAGTATAAATATCCCAGTAGAAAAATAGGCAAAAAATATGAATAGGCAATACATGAAATTAAAGTCCAGGCACAAAACCTTATAAAAAGATACTTAATCTCTGACTATCATGGAAGTACAATTTAAGGTGATAATGACCAATAACTTCACATCCATCAAAGTGGTTAAAGTTTTTTAAATGAGAAGAATAATAACTCCTACTGTGGAAGCAGCCAGGAGGGTAGCTGCAGAGCAGACCAGAGGAGCCATCTTGTCTCATCATGTGGGAGTCAGGTCCCTAACTCGAAGAAGTCCTGGCACACCCTCCATTGCTCCCCCGTCTGTCCTGTGCCTCCTGATTGCTGGGTGTTCACCTGGACCTTCTGACCACCTTCCTTCTGCTAGTCCATCAGCCTACATACGTGATACTGGATTTTTCTCATGGTGATTCCTACCACCTTAGTACTAAGAAGAAATCATTTCAGTGGACAGTGGACACTGTGATCCAAGAGGCAGCCAGCCATCATGATGTGGCCTTTACCTCCACTCCTTTACTGTTGTATCCAGATTCAGCACAACCCTTTATAGTATAGTTATAGTCCTCAAGCCAAATGGTTGAGGCTATTTTATCACAAAGGCCCACTTTTTTCCATGAGTGTACATTTCCTTTCTTCAGTTAAAGCCTTCAGTGACACACAATAAACTTGGACCAGGGGACTTATAATTGTCGACTCTGTCTAAAGAAAGAAAACACCTCTTTGAGAACAGCATTAGACCATATCCTTACAATCTCAAATGACTGAAGTTTGTGCACTGTCTTGGGATTCCATCAAGGTCTCTGGACCCTGTTCTTTTTCTACTTCAAATCTATAGTAGCCTACTGAATGAGAAAGCAGATACTCTGACCAATTGGGGTCAAAAGAAGGCACAGTGAATTCCTTATAGTCTCTACTTTAGGATTACTCAGGAACCAGAACTCTTCACAAAACATAAGAAATTCTACCAAGGAATCCCTTTACCTAATGGCATCTCACAAGACTACAGTCAGACTCAAGAAAAGGCCTCTTGATACATCAAGATAGCACCTACATGCATTTTGTGAACAGCTTATTAGATCATTGGTTTTCCAAAGGTTTTGTGGCCATGAAGTCCTTTGAATGAAAATATGTGGAAGGCCAGAGTGAAATTGCTCTAAACAAAGTAGTGAAGCAGAAGTGAGGGTCTGCAACCTGCCATAACCATCATCCTTTACCACCTTGGTGACACCAAAAGAGACTTCTTGCAACATGTAGAACTCTTCAGAACAAAGTTTGAAAACCACTGCCCCAGATGACATGTTTGACCTGAGTGGCATTCTAATCTTTTGTGTACCTCCACTCAATATGATCTATATTCAGTTGATGCTGAACATTCTTATGGATACATAAGAATCTTATGGATTCTTATGCAGACTTAGGAATATGAAAGAAATGACAAAGTGCAAGAAATGCCTTTGCCCCCCCCCCAGAATGGTAAGATGCACTGAAAATGGTGTCAAATTAACCATTATTAAGAGCCCTCCATCTCAGATGGATTTATAATTATTCCTGGAATTGGCTAGACCCAGAGAGTAATTAATATGCACACTATACCAACAAACTCCATTTACCAACTTTCATAAATACCAGCTGTACTACTGGTATTTGAAGTACATGAATGAGGTCTTGGACCTTCCTCAGATATTTGAATTGCCTGCAGGCTGATACTGAAACTGATGCCTCACTGAGGCTCCCTTAGACCAACTTCTACATTTGACCTCTCATCATTAACCATGGTACTCTATTTCATATACAAGGAAAAACCATCAACTATGAAAACAGAATCCAAATACTGGTAGCATTTCCCAAAAGGATTCAGTAACTGGTTATCATTCATCTTTTCAAATTATAAATCATAATGTGACTCAACCAGTCATAGTTGACACTGCTCTTTGGTTTATATTCAGTTAATGGTTGTTTCCAAGACAAGTAATCTAATAGCCTTTTAAAATTTTTTAAAGTTTCTCCATCACAGACATATCTTGCTTATTCTCCAAAATATGAATACTCATCTCTAACTCCATCTAACAGCTGGTCTTCAAGACAATCTTGGGACATCCCTTCTTATGTGAGTTTACATGTAGCCATTTGGAATTTTTTTTTGTCTAGCCAGTAAAAGATGTTCTTGTAATATTAATCTTTTGATACCTGGTACCATCAACTATATGGTAGTGGTAGTTGAACATAGGCCCTTTGATCAGACCATGGTAGTCTACTTGCTGTGCATATCAATTAATATATTGTCTACCTTTATGTCAGACTGATTTGGAAAAAAAACTATACAAACACAGCAGTTAATACTCAAACATCTGTCCTCATGGATGTCTTAAATCACATCTGTCTCAATACTGCTGTTTTACACTGATCGAATGGCTGACTTCATTCTTTTCTGTGAAATACTCTTAGGCATTAGGACAACATATTTCTATAAGAAGGATTCAATTCTTGAACTCCCAGACCATATCAGATCAAATGAAGAGACTTCAATTTGTGTCCTGAGAAAAATCTCATTTTTACTGCACAATTTAAGGGCCAATCATCCTCAACCACTTTAATGAATGTACAGGTTCGACACTGGAAATGTTTTCTTTATGTCCTTGTTTCTTATCCTCTAGGTTAATTGTGATTACATGATTCATTCTACAAATCAGCAAACAAGACAGTTCTGTTGCTGTAGACTGCTCACTCTCAGCACATTAAAATCTGGATGAATATTCTGCTTATATATACAATTTTATTTGTTAAAAAAATCTTCAAGTTCACTTTTCTACTATCTTCAAATTGTCAATTTTTTTCCTCTCTCTCTACTTTTCCTGTACCTCACAGAAAAAAAAACATTGCTCTACACTGCCAGTTATTCCCTCTGATTCTGTCATACTCAGTCAAAATGAAAGGTTTAAGATGAGGGTGATCATCTGCTCAAGAGTCAAAATTATCCTGTGCTTTAAGAACTGGTAATTATAAAAACAAAAAGCGCAAAGCTTAAACCCAAAAGTTTGCTTGCTATCTCCATACCTCAAGTCTCATCTAAATGTTTAAGCAATGCCATTCGACCAGTCTGAGACCTTGACTTGCTTGCAAAATGACTCTCAAAGATGAACTCAGTTACAGAAGATGAACACTTGATTACCAAAGAAAGCAGGATCAACTTCGACAAACCTGGATCTACTGACCCTGCTGCTCCCAAATATAGTGTAGACTAATCAACACCCTCAGGTCTGGATTGGATATGGCCTTCTGAGCTGATTGTTCTTTGGCAAATGAACAGGGAAATGAGAGCTGCTATACCTGACTAGCCCTTTAAGAACAGAAAATAGTATGCAGAGTAAGCCCTATACAATAACTGGAGTACCCAGGGCAAAAACTAATTTATAGAGTTTCATTTATTAATCTGCCAGATTATATCATGCTTTGTCTTTGGCTGGCCCTGTTGAAGTTTCCCTGCTTGTTGGTGTAGACTATCTCAGCTCTTACCTGCCTTTCTTTAACATGTTGCTGCGATCAGACTGACTGAGAAAATAATAGCCAATTTCCAGTGTATCTTGTGCCCAATTCCATCAAAGATTTCTGAATGGAAGCAGTCCATACCTCACCCCAAAAGGACTTAATGTTCACAACAGGAAAGGATCATGCTGCACATTCCTCATGGTGAGTAAGCTATACTTGACCATTTTTGGCACCTGGAACCTCTTCTGCCAGATCTGGAAGGGAAAATACAACAGATGGAACGAAAATCCATTTCTCTCTTCTGTAACAACAGAAATGAGTCTGGCTCACCAGTACTCATAGGAATGTACCCATTTAACTTGGCAAAAAACATGAGAAAATTTTTTCACTGAACTTAATAATTTACCACTGACTCAACCTTGCAGAACAGTTTGCCAGCAGGAACCTAGTGGTCCTGTTTAACATCACCAAGATAGTGGGACTCTCAGGCTCAGCTGAATTTGCTTGTATTAAAGCTCTGGTGTCATCCAAAGTATTCTATTGGACATGATTACCATTACATTCAAATGGATTTTAGACTTCCTGAGGACAAGAAGACAGTTCACATAGTTATTTTTAAAACAATTTTATTACCAGTGAAGAAACAATGCCCCAGCATCCAACTTCATGAGCAGAGATCAAGTTTTCTCACTATCTTGTTGTATCGTGCGCATTTTGTTTTTGATTGTCCAGCATCCATTCCATCTCATTGTAACAATTTCATGATATTCTTGGAACTGTATCTTCCCGTTTGCAGTCCATGTGCACACTATCACAGGATAGTGTGACCCAGTCTTGGTTTCATGGGTATACATGTAATTCAGACCTCATTAATCAACAAAATCCATGTCTTTGATCATAACTATTGGTTCAGGAATGGTTGTGTAGCTCAAGTTGGTCCATTGTTAACCCTAGAAGTTTTACTGAATTGTGAAGAAGTTTTCTTTACTGAAGTGCTTTAGCTTTGTAGGACGAAAAACTCAAACCAACAAGGTCTACCATGTTGAATGAGCCACTGGGGTACTCTGAGAATGAAGCCAGTGAAGAAGAAAGCAGAGCCAAAAGATGGAGAGAATTGGGTCCTGATGACAGCATTTGTGCCCCTTGATCCAACTGTGCCTGAAGCTATTATATCCCCTTGACTTTTCAGTTATGTGAACAAATAAATACCTTTTTTGACTGATGGTAAAAAAAATAACACCTATTCTTAGTCTTGAGTCATAAAGTTGGGGAGGATATTGTTATTATGCTTGCAAAAATCTAGTTTTTATGGACCTTTGGAAGAACAAATAATATCTACTGGAATGTAAATACTCTGAGTCCATAGACTTCCTACCTTCTATTGGGAAATGTTTCTAGAACAAATGTATATATGGACATAGGACATGCTTTGTAGGATAATGAATATAATCTTTAAACACTGTGAAAGCCTCTGAAAAAAGAAACAATAAATAAGATATTCTGTAGGGATTTGTATGATTTTTCATGATTATCTTCATTGCCCACACAAAGTGTTCTGGGTCAGAAAACTGGCTTTTGCTTCTTGCTTCCTTTCTATTTCTTTCTTCCTCGTTCTCTTTCTGTGTGCTGGGGCTCAAACCTGAGTCCTGTAAAAGCAAGGTAAAGCACTCTACCATGGAGCTATACCCTGGACACTGTATTTCTCTATTTACCTCACCATAAATGAATTTGCTGCCTTTTCCCTAAATGTTGGAGTCCCTCACCCCAGATCTCAGACCAATCCCTGGAGTGGCACAATAAAAACCAGGTGGAAAAATTTTCTACCTGAGCATCAAGGTGCTACATAGGCCAGGAATGAGGGAAAAGGTTTCCCTGCTTATAAAGGGGAAGGAGGCAGCACTCTTGAAAGGGTTTCCTCTTTAATATTAATTTTGGTATGCAATAAAATGTCTAAAGGAGAATAGTGTACCTTGATTGAGAAATGTCTCTGAATTTCAAGGCAAATTCATCCTTAAAATACAAACACCTGGGAAGATCAAAAATACCTAGGGAGATTGCAGCTCCACTCTCCCAGGTACCCTAGGACTTAACCTAATCTAGGTCATAACATTTTAGTCCTCTGGGAAAAAGCTAAAGATAAACTGTATTAACATTTTGAATCAAAGCAATTAGCTAGACAAATGACTACAGACCTAATTCTTATTGGTGTAAAGTCTCAGGAGACCAGGACATTTTACAGGAGAACTGATAAATCCAGAAGTTTTATTTCCTCACATAATCACCTCAGAGAATATTATTCTGTCATTAAAATAAATGAGCATGAGCTACTTACCAGCTGGACTTGCAGGATTTACAGAGGAGCAAAATGCAGAGTAGTGCAAAGTGTGACCTCGGTTTTACAACCTAAACAATACACTTACATGGACAAGGTATTAGAGTAAGACAGTTGTGTGGCTGGATGGGCCAGAGTCCAGGGGTGTCCCTGAGAGCCAGCTGTCAGTAACAGCTCTCAACAGTAACCAACGCTTTGTGAACGCTATTATTTTTTACAACTTTATGTTAAAATTCTTGTGAAGGTATGTGTGGGGTGTTTGAAAGTCTTGTTTATTAAGGAGAAGACTGTAGATATTTTTTTTCAGATTCTTTGAGGGACTGGAAGCCAACAAAATTCATGTTCTTGGGATGACCAACATAGTAAAGACCCTTTATCCCACAGTGTCATTGCTGTTGTGATCTCTGAATTTCCATTTTAGTGTATGGTTCATGCTGTTCCAAAAAGCAACAATAAAAATATATTAATAATGGACAAAAACAATAAACTGACAAATGCACATTAAAGTGTTTAAGAATGACAGAAGAATGAATATCAGATTTTTTGGCTAATTAAAGAAGTGTGAAATATACTGTAAGGAGATAGGAAGAAAACAAACATTCACATACTAAACTGCATTTTGAAAGGATGCCAGTATGAAAATTCTCTATGATGTAATACCATTTTTATAAACACAATGTTATATTCATGTCTAAATATAAATATGTTTAGATATGTCACATTTGAATTTATGAGTAGTTGTAGAACATTTATATTTGATGAGAGTGTGTATGGACATGGAGATGCTCAATGGGAGCAAGCAATATATTATTGATGGGGATTTTTGGGTAGTAACATTTCAAAAGCTTACCATTTTTTCCTTATGCCTTTAGGAATATACCCTAACTTTTTAAACACACAATTAGAACTTACTCAACAAAACATAATTAGAAGCGATTTTGAAAATCTGTACTCCAACAAAATAGAAAATCTCAAAGACATCAACAGGTTTCTGGAGACATTAATTACCTAAACTGAACCAGGAGGACATACACAATTTAAATCAATCAACTTCAAGTAATGAAATTGAAGAAGTCATCAAAAGCCTACCAAAAAAGAAAAGTCCAGGACCAGACAAGTTCTCAGCTGAGTTCTACAAAACCTTTAAAGAAGAGCTCACTCCAATACTTCTCAAAGTATTCCATGAAATAGAAGGAGAGGGAACCCTCCCAAACTCATTCTATGAAGCCAATATCACCCTGATAAATAAACCAGATAGAGACACATCGAGGAAAAAAATTTCAGACCAATATCCTTAATGAACATTGATGCAAAAATTCTCAACAAAATTTTAGCAAGTGACATACAAAAATATATTAAAAAGATAGTGAACCACGATCAAGTGGGTTTTATCCCAGGGATGCAAGGCTTGTTCAACATCTGGAAATCAATGAATAGAATTCACCATATCAACAGACTTAAAGTCAAGAATCACATGATTATTTTGATAGATGCAGAAAAAGCATTTGATAAAATACAGCATCCCTTCATGCTCAAAACACTAGAAAAAATAGGGTAGTGGGAAAGGTCATCTATGCTAAGCCCATGGCCAATATAATTCTAAATGGTGAAAAACTGAAAGCATTCCCCCTAAAAACTGGAACAAGTCAGGGATGCCCTCTTTCACCAGTTCTATTCAACATTGTCCTCGAAACTCTAGCCAGAGCAATTAGACAGGTCAAAGAAATTAAAGGGATATGAATAAGAAAAGAAGAACTCAAACTATCCCTATTTGCTGATGACATTATTATATATTTAGAGAAACTGGGAAATTCCACCAGAAAACATTTAGAACTCATATGTGAATTCAGTAAAGTAGCAGGATATAAGATCAATGCTCATAAATCTAATGCATTTTTATACATAAGTGATGAATCTTCAGAAATAGCTTCAAAAAAATAAACTGCTTGGGAATCAATCTAACAAAAGAGATGAAAGACCTCTACAATGAGAACTACAGAACACTGAAGAAAGAAATTAAAGAAAACCTTAGAATATGGAAATATCTCCCATGTTCTTGGATGGGCAAAATTAATATTGTCAAAATGGCCATACTACCAAAAGTGCTATACAGATTCAATGCAATTCCAACTAAAATTCCAATGATGTACCTCACGGAAACAGAGGAAGCAATCATGAAATTTATCTGGAAGAATAAGAAACACAGAATAGCTAAAGCAATCCTTAGCAGGAAGAGTGAAGAAGGGGTTATCACAATACCAGAACTTCAACTAAACTACAAAGCAATAGTTACAAAAACAGCATGGTATCAACATCAAAATAGAGAGGTAGATCAATGATACAAAATAGAGGACATGAACACAAACCCAAATAAATACAATTTTCTCATACTAGACAAAGGTGCCAAAAATATGCAATGGAGAAAAGATAGCCTCTTCAACAAATGGTGCTGGGAAAACTGGAAATCCATATGCAGCAGAATGAAACTAAACCCCTATGTCTCACCCTGCACAAAACTCAACTCAAAATGGATCAAGGACCTTGGAATCAGTCCAGAGACCCTTCACCATATAGAAGAAAAAGTAGGTCCAAATCTTCAACAGGTCAACTTAGGATCACACTTTCTTAACAGGACTCCTATAGCACAAGAAATAAAAGCAAGAATCAATAACTGGGATAGATTCAAATTAAAAAGCTTCTCTCAGCAAAGGAAATTATCAGCAATGTGAAGAGAGAGCCTACAGAGTGGGAGAAAATCTTTGCCACTTTGCCACTCATACTTCAGATAGAGCACTAATTTCCAGAATATATAAAGAACTCATAAAACTCTACACAAAGAATACAAATAACCCAATCAACAAATGGGCTAAGGAAATGAACAGACCCTTCACAGAAGAAGATCTACAAGCAATCAACAGATATATGAAAAATTGTTCACCATCTTTAGTAATAAGAGAAATGCAAATTAAAACTACCCTAAAATTCCATCTCACCCCAATTAGAATGGTGATTATCAAAAATACAAACAACAATAGGTGTTGGCAAGGATGTGGGGAAAAGGTACACTCATACATTTCTGGTGGGGCTGCAAATTAGTGTAGCCACTCTGGAAAGCAGTGTGGGGATTCCTTAGAAAACTTGGAATGGAACCACCATTTGACCCAGCTATCCCACTCCTCAGTCTATACCCAAACGACTTAAAATCAGCATACTACAGAGATACAGCCACATCAATGTTCATAGCTGCTCAATTCACAATAGGCAGATTGTGGAACTAACCTAGATGTCCTTCAATTGATGAATGCAGAAAGAAACTGTGAGATATATATATATATATATATATATATATATATATATATATATATATATATACACAATGGAATATTACTCCACCATAAAGAATGATAAAATTATGGTATTTGCAGGTAAATGGATGAAATTGGAAAATATCATGCTAAGTGAGATAAGCCAATCTCAAAAAACAAAGGACAAATGATCTCGCTGATAGCAGATGATGACACTTAATGGGGGGATTAAGTGGGGCAAGAATGGAGGAAAGAGGCACTGTATAGAGGGAAAAGAGGAGTGGCAGAGGTAGTGGGAAGGAAAAATAACAGAATGAACCAAAAACTATTACCCTATATAAATATATGATTACACAAATTGTATGCCTCTACTTCATGTACAAACAGAGAAACCAGATGTATCCCATTTGTTTAGAATAAAAATAAATTTAAAAAAAGAACTTACTCTATTTACACTGGTGTTAAGTATGCTATTTACACTATGTATAAGTGCTTTTTGTTTTCGCTTTTTTTATTTTTTTTTTGCAGTTTCCAGAGCAAACCCAGGGTCTCACGCTTGCCAGGCAATCACCCTAACACTGAGGTACATTCCCAGCCCACATAGCTATTTTCAATTCTTGAAAATATATTTCTTTAATTTGAATACCTTGAAATTATGTGCAGACTCTGCCGTTTGCAGTTGGCCTTCCCTATGCACTCCTTCTCACAATTATTTTACCAACCTTCCTTGAAATATGTGAGTTTATTCCCTGCTCTTTTGATCTATGTGGTATCCTGAATTCAGGGAAAGATATATTAAATTCTACCATGAGACAGAAGATTTGTTAAACTATTAACTTTTATTTTGTATAATTTAATGCAATAAATTTCTGTATGTACTATCACTATTATATCTTGTATTACAGATCTCTAGAGTTTAAAAAATATTTCAATGATATTTTAAAAATATTATGGACTTGTGAGAACGTCTCAATATTCCTATTGGTTAGTTAATTCTCCTTTAATTAACTAAAAGTTTAATGCAGTTCCAATTACACAGTTTCAATATCACTAAGATTTCTTTTTACATTGCTTCATTTTTCCTTCTATTTTGAGTAGAAGTTTCCTTTTCTACTTTTTTCAAAGAATTTGACAAGGCAATCTTTTATTAATACATATATAAGGATAGCTGAGGAAATGCTGAAAAAAACAATGATTAGGAAGAACTAGATCTACAGATCATTATGGGTATTCACAAAATACTAAGTTCCACCATGGAGAAGAACTGGATCTCTGGAACCAAACAGAGAATTCCAGATTCACCTTGACATTTTGTTTATGATAAAAGAATTTTGAATAAATGTGGAAATATGGAATATTTAATAATATATTTAAAAAATGTCTAACTCTTGAAAATAATAAAGTTAGGGCCTTGACTCAGTCTACCCACAACCAAGACTTCCATTTGTTTCTTCCTTCACCTCCTCCTTCCATTGTTCAGTACTGCGGTTGCTTGTGTAGCCTGATCCCTGGCTTACCTTAAGCAGGTCCTATATCTAGGGAAGGAAGGGAAAGGATTAATGCAAGACCTGCTCAGCAGGCCCTCCTCTGAAGGTGGCTCATTTGGGCTTTGAAAGTCATGAACTACCCTGGAGAAAGAGCTTAAATACAGCAGGGATGAGAGTTAATAAGCAGAAAGCAAAAGTCAAGGTCTTGAGAACCACCACCCGGAATCTTGTGAGAACTGGCTGAACATCCTTAGAGTGAATGACCAGAACAGCTTTCCTCAGGGAGAACAGACAGCAAGGTCAGAAAGAAAGGAAAGAATTGTTTACTTTTCAGTATAGAAGGGAAAAACATTTTTTTACACATAAAAGAGGGAAAAATATTTTTCTGCCTCTTGTGCAAAATTTCCCAAGGCCTCTTTCCATTGTTCTGTGGTGAACTAATTAGATTCACAGCCAAGTCTTTCTTCAAGGGTTAACTTAAGGGTCTTCTGAGCAAATCACTACCAGGCCCTTGCCCTCCCTGCAGGAGGGAGACACCCCAGCCTACCCTCATGGAGGAAGCTGGCCTCCCAATTAAAATGTGTCTGCTCTAAGATTAGGCCGGGATCTCTTCAGTGGAGCCCACATGACAAGGGCAAGTCTCCATCAGGTTTCTCCAGCCAGCTTGAACTGCCTATTCATAAATATCCTATTTAAGAGAACAGAAGCATAGACAGACAGCAGATTAAGGAACCCAGGTAAGCAGATCACAGAGTCTGAGGACCAGGGCTGATGACCGAGGGCAGATCAAAGTCCTTCTTTCCTTTCCTCTAGCTAGAGAGAGGATTTCTTCCTCTTCACCTACATTCTGAGAAGAAGCTTGGGTCACACAACCACAGATCACTTGAATCTAGCAGTCTGACTTCATAGGTCCCAAAGCTCTTAACCAGGTGGACAGGAGGGCCATTCTGGAGGTGGGACCCCAGCACCTGAAGTCTTGCCCCCAGTCATCATGACATGCCAAGGCCACAGGAGAGGCAGAAGGAGGCTCTTTTGGAACTATCAATATCTCAGATGAACAAGGCTCAGAGGTCACTGAAACATTCACCCTTCAACCCAGTAACAGATGATATGATAGCCCCTACAGAAACTTAGGCTGAAATTGGTTTCTGGAGACAGTACCTTGTCGCCTGGCAGTATCAAGTGAATGGACTGTCCTGTGACCTCCTGGCACTCTCTAGACCCACTGGAATGAGAACCTCTTAGCTGGGACCCACTCCTCAGGTGAAATTATAATGTGTATGAAGAGACCAGGCCCCAGGGATCTCCTTGGGATCATTCTACAGGGGCCACAGCAGCTGTGTTGGCTTCTGTGCCCATCACCCTGCTTTAGAGCACAGCAGAAGTCCATAAGGACACAGTAAGTATATGGAATGTGAAACAAGTACATCCCTGACCCAGCAGGGCACATTCACATCCCCCAGGAGGGTGATCTGGACCAGGCCTTCTGCAGAAAGCACTCTTGTTTCCTAAGAGACTCCTGTCTCACTCAGACCTCTACTGTCTCAGGTGTGATAGACACTGGATCCTGGGGGCTTGAAACACCCAGGCAGCCCAGGATGAAACCCTCTCCTTCCCAAAACAAGGTGGAGCTTGCCATGTGCCAATTTCATCTTCCCACAGGGAAATCTACAGGCCAGGACTGTGTCTGCAGTGATGATTACATGTAGCTCATTAGGCCTGGCAGGAAGCAAGCTGTAACTCAGGAAGAAAAAGATACCTTACTATCTGATCTGTGGATAAGCTCAAAGTCACCTAACAATAACAGAAATCAGGTGCCTGCTCTGTGCTGCCATAAGACCAGCCACAGAAGGACCAAGTTGCACAGATGTGGTTCCTGGAATTGAAAAGCAGAAACTAGTTTGTTTATAAATTTTTGTGTCCAAGTTTGCTAAGTATCACTGTTTTCCTATGTCATTGAAATTATTTTTGATAAACTTAATGTGCTTAGAGGCACATTTAATTTAAGAATTAATTTTTGGGTACACATTATTTATATTTTTACTCATTCTAAGACCTTTAAGCCATTTATGCAGGGAGATACTTTCTGCCAGTTAAAGGTTTAACCGATTAAAGGTTTGTTTGCTTGTTATTTTTTCCTTAAGCCAAAAATAACTGATTAAGGAACTTCCTGTTCTGATTTAAAAAATGGGCAAGACTCTTTGAAAAATCCTCCCAAGACAAATACCAAGAAATTCTAGATACGTACAAAAAATATTCTTTGAAATGTGGAGTTGAGTATAGAGGAAGAAAAGAAAATTTCAAAGTGCCCAGAAGAAGGACTCCAACATCCAGGCACCGCGTGGTTGGACAGGCTGTCCCACAGGGTGGGGCAGGTGTTTAATGCTCCTGAAGGTGAGGAGCTTGTGCCCTTGCAATGGAGTATGATGAACAGCCTAATACAAATGTGAATTCTAGAAAGAGCTCTAGAGAAAACTGGTTCCCCCCACAATAGGGGAAAAGTAAAAGTCCTTCTAAAATGTCAGGTAATATAGCACATATATACAGTCATTAACATTGTAAAATGTAGATTAAACATGACCCAAAAAAAAAGTAAGTATACAGAAAAGTAGATATAGCTGCAGAAATATCTTTTTGAAAAACTAGGTAAGTTACTTTTCTAAAAATATATCTCCTTTAAAGCATGTGAGCTGGCAAAACTGTAAGGGAAACCCAGAGAGATGACAAAGAAGTGAAAGTTCCCAGGTAATGGAAGGGTTCTCATTCAGATAGCCAGAAGGACTGGGGGACAGGAAAAAAAGCCCAGGAGCCCAGAATATATGGAGCTTGCTAAGGGACAAAATCCTGTGAAATTCCACCCTGGGAAGAGAGGAGGCAGATAGTCTCCTGCTGCCTTGGTGTGCATTTTGGAAGGAAGGAGGAAAATCCTCCCTAAAAATTTGAATCATAAACTGCCAGTCCTGTGCATAGGCAGCTCACATAATATAGTAATCTGACAACAAATAGGACTTTGTTTTTCTCTTACCTCTTCTTTAGAAAAGTTGGTGGGGGGAGTAAAACAACACATGTGAACCCTCTCCCAGATTCACTCCTAGGTATTTTCTTCACGTTTTCCCCTTCTGTTCCTCCTTCCCATATAGTGCATATATGTGTATTTGCACAAGTAAGCAAACATAGATGTACGCTATTTTACTGAACCACCTAAAGGCACGGTGGGGGCACTGTGACACTGCAGTTCTCTGCAATTCAGCTGATATCTCTAAGAGTAAGGCCATTCTCCTCCCTCATCCTAACACTAAACATACAGTTGAGGTCAGATTTTCTAATGTCTTCTAAAACTTTTTCTTCTATTTTTAGAATCCAGGATGTTTCTTGCATTGCATTTGTGTACATCTCTTTAGTCTTTTCTAACCTAGGACTGTCTCCACTGCCCAAGTCATTTTGTCTTCTTTTGCTGCGTGTTGCTACATGATATTGATTCTTTTTGAAAAATCCAGGCCAATTGTCTCACAGGATGTCTCATACTCCAAGTGTATTCAATTATTTCCTCAGGATTAAATTCAGGTTAAACATCATTGGTAGAGCTCTTGGTATGTTGTGCTCTTGATCTGTGATTGTCTAAAGCAGGCCCATAATGCCAAGTATTCCTGTTATCCAGGTGCTAATTTAAGGTGATTTTCCCCATACCTCTGCCAGAGGTTATAGAATAGAATCTGTTTTCTTGACTTTTCCAGCTTCTAGGATTGTCTGCATTCCTTGGCTTGAGGCTCCTTCCTTCATCTCCAAAGCCAGTGCCACAACATCTGCAAATCTTCCCCAACACACACAAACTTTCTTCTATCTCTGTTCTTTATCTCTGTTTATCTTAATTCTGAATCTGTTCTCACATCTCCTTTTCTGACTCTGCCTTCCTGGCTACTCATATAAGGCTTGTGCCCAGGAGCAACTCCTCATCTCAAGATCCTGAGCTTAAATACATTTGCAAAGCTCCTCTTTCAACGTGAGGTGACATATTCACAGGTCTCAGAGTTATGATTTGGATATCTTTGGAAGCCATTATTGTATTCAACACTCTACTCTTCTCAGTGCTATGGGATTGCATAAGAAGCCACTGAAATCACTGCTTCCTGTTCAGAAAGCCAGGGTGGAGTGTGTCCCACTGAAGTGCCATGACACAAGGATGCCATGAGAGTCCCTGGCAATAGCATTTGCCTATAGTTCCCCAACCTACAGCATAGCATTGGAAGTTCAGCCCTGAATCAAAGAAGTTGTAGTGGTCCTAAGATGAGGGGCACCATGAGGTAACATTTATGGACACAAGGGCTCTCCTTAGTTCCATTCTTTTTATTCATTTATTTATTTATTTTTATTTTTATATTACCATTTATTTAGTTTGTAAGCACATCCATTGGTAAAACCTATGTACTATACATTCTTATAAACCATGTGTACATTGTTAAGGTGGCATTAATATATTTTATAGTATTTTAAAATTTTTGCAGACTGCATTTTGATTCATTGTACACAAACGGGGTACAGTTTTTCATTTCTCTGGTTGTGCACCATGTGGATTCATACCATTTGTGTAATCATACATGTACATAGATAGGGTAATGATGTCTGTCTCATTCCACCATCTTTCATCACCCTGCTCTCCTTGCTATTATTTTCCTCTACATAATCTAAAGTTCCTCCATTCTTCTCTTACCCCCCCATACCTCCACCCCCATTATTTATCATCATCCACTTATGAGGGAAAATATTCGGTCTTTGCTTTTTTGGGATTGGCTTATTTCACTTAGTCTGATATTCTCCACCCCCATTATTTATCATCATCCACTTATGAGGGAAAATATTCGGTCTTTGCTTTTTTGGGATTGGCTTATTTCACTTAGTCTGATATTCTCCAGTTCCATTCATTTATCTGCAAATTTCATAATATTATTCTTCTTTATGGATAAATAATATTCCACTGCATACATATACCACAGTTTCTTTATCCATTCATCTGTTGAAGGACATCTGGGTTGGTTCCATAATCTAGCTATTGTGAATTGAGCTGCTGTAAACATTGATGTGGCTGCCTTACTGTAGTATGCTAATTTTAAGTCCTTTGGGTATAAACTGAGGAGTGGGATAATTGGGTCAAATGGTGGGTCCATTCCAAGTTTTCTGAGGAATCTCCATACTGCTTTGATAGGCAGAATTAATATTGTCAATATGGTCATTCTACCAAAGGCACTATACAGATTCAATAAAATTTTAATTAAAAATCCAAAGACATTCCTCATAGACATAGAGAAAACAATCATGAAATTCATCTGGAAGAATAAGAGATCTCAAATGGCCAAAGCAATCTTGAGCAGAAAGAGTGAAGCAGGAGTTATCACAATACCAGACCTTAAAATATACTATAGAACAATAGTAATAAAAACTGGCATGGTGTTGGCACCAAAATAGACAGGCAAACCAATGGTACAGAATAGAAGACACAGAGATAAACCCACATAAATACAGTTACCTCATACTAGATAAAGGAGCCAAAAACATACAATGGAGAAAAGATAATCTGTTCAACAAATGGTGCTAGCAAAACTGGAAATCCATATGCAGTAAAATGAAATTAAACCCCTATCTCTCACCCTGCACAGAACTCAACTCAAAATGGATCAAGGACCTAGTAATTACACTAGAGACCCTGCACCAAACAGAATACAAGTAGGCCCAAATCCTCATCACGTTGGCTTAGGACCTGACTTCCTTAACAAGACTCCCAAGCACAAGAAATCAAAGTACTGGATTGATTCAAACTAAGAAACTTTTTCTCAGCAATGTGATGACAGAACCCACAGAGTGGGAGAAAATCTTTTTCATATGCTCTTCAGATAGAGCACTAATCTCCAAAACTTATAAAGAACTTACAAAACTTTACACCAAAAATACAAAGAACTCAATCAATAAATAGTTCTATTATTAAAACATACAAAGAATTGTGAGTTGGGTCAAAGGAGATGGACATATAATAGGTATACATTTTCCAAATAAATAGGGTAAGTTCTTTGTGTATTCTGGGCTGCCTCCTGGTAGCAGGTCATTTCTGCACATCAACATGGTCTGAAATAGATCACAGATTTTGACATCTCTGGGGATAAATGAATAACTTTGACCCCTTCAAGAATATGGTATCTGAAGTGAAAATAAAGATATAATAAGATTAGTGGGCATTAAAGACATGGTCAAAGCTCAGTGAAGTTATATTTTAGAGAGCTTTGAAGAATGAGTTAAAAATTGATTACCCATGAGTCATGGCACAGGCACACAAAACTAGGGTCATTAAAAAGTCTAAGGCTGTTTAAGACATGGAAGTAAGTCTACCATGGGCAAAGTATGGACCACAGGATGGAGAGTGAGACCACATGAGATGGAATGTTTACTGGGGACCATATTGTCTCTTCTCCCTGAGACTTTCTCTAGGATAGTTAGTAGATCACACTTCCCCAAATTTGGAAAATTATGTCATTGTTAATATGTTAAACTTCCATTCAAACATAGAACAATTTCTAAAAGAATTCAGTTAGGATGTACCCTCCAGGGTTATGGATTTGGCTCAATGGCAGAGCACTTGCCTAGCATGTGCAGGGTCCTAAGTTCAGCCCTCGACCCTGGGGAAAAAAATGTACCCTTCCTTTAGGAGGAAAAAGTAGCACTAAGGGGACATTGGCAATGGCTATCTAAGTCAGCTATGGTGGTGACTCCAAAGCCACTTCTTTTGAGATCTGTCTCCATGACCTATTCAACCCATCCTGTCAGAGTCTGGTGACCCATTAACTTTGGCGGTAAATAAGATCATGGTAGACTCGGAAAATATGAGCAGTGGGCCTGGGTGCCCTGAATTACATTGTCTATATCTGTTTTACTTGCTTGTTCTGGGTGAGAAGTTATTTTGTATGAAATGTTAATAGAAATGTCATGAGGAAGACTAGAAGATATTTTGTTTTTTGAAATACACTTTATTTTTAAGAGCAGTTTTAGGTTTTCAGCAAAAGTGAACAAAAAGTACAAAGAACCACATGATCCAGCCCTCCCCAGCCCACTCCCACATTCATGCCTGTCCCTCATTATCAACAGAGCAGTGCACTTAGTACAACTGACAAACCTGCCCTGATGCTTCACTGTTACCCAGAGTCCATGTTTACCTTAGGATCTGTGGTGGGCCACGCCCAGGGTCACGCCACAAAGACCAAGCTAAGATGGCGGCTGGCACAGTGCCAGTGGGTGTGTAGTTTGTCTCTCGCTGTAAACAGGAAGATGAGCACACTGGCTGTCCCTGTCAGCCATGCCTAAGCTACCAATAGTAATATTCCAAGACTTACTTCCCCTTGGCAACAAGTTTCTGATTGGTTTGTTAACTGTATATAAGTGAGTGTTCTTCCTGTAATAAAGGCCCTTTCCATCCAAGCAAGTAGAGTGTGGTGCATGTTTCACTTTGTGTCCCACTGGTCGACATTTGGTGGCCCCTACGGAGATGTGGATCTTCAGATGCACCTTCAGGTTCCCCACCTGGTTGAATTTCTTGTCACAGTGAGGGCACTTGTGGTCCTTGTTGGTGTTGTGGGTCTCCAGGTGGCACATCTTGGACGTGGGGTCAGAGAAGGAGCGGCCACAGTAGTCGCACTGGTAGGGTTTCTCCCCGCTGTGCACCAGCTGGTGCCGCTTGAGGTTGCCGGAGGTGGTGAAGAGCTTGCTGCAGTCCTTGCAGCGGTAGCGCACCTCGCCCAAGTGATGCTTCTTGTGCACGTTCAGCAGGCTAATGAGCCGGTAGCTCTTGCCACACTCCTCACAGCCATAGGGCTTCATGGGGCTGTGTGTCTCCTCGTGGGCCTTGCACACGGAGGGGTCGGAGAAGGCCTTGCTGCACTCCCGGCAGAACAGCTTCTCGCTCGTGTGGATGCGGATGTGCCGCTTGAAGTTCCCCGAGTGGGTGAACTCCTTCCCACAGTCCTCGCACTTGTGGATGACGGAGCCATAAGCCTTGGACTTGGTACGGTCCCTGTAGGTGCCGGAGCCTCTGGGCCTCTGAGCTGAGCACCTGCCCCGCCTGGTTGCCCTCCCTTGGCTCCCACAACTTTTGAGGTGAGGAGCACGCACTCCCCACACTCCACTCACTTCCCTGGGCCAGCGCAGCAGAGGTCACCCGCTTCCCTCTACCTGCGCCGCCCTGCACCCTCCCCACGTGCGCGTATGTGAGCGTGGGTGGGCGCTGGCCACCATGGCTTCCCCGCCGCCACTGCCGCTCCTGCTGTGTTTGCTGCTGTTGCTGCTGCTACCGGTGGCCCCCTGGACGCTGGGTCAGCCTCCCTCCCCGACCCGCCTATCCTGTCCAGTGCTATCCTGTCCAGCTTACAGCTGGTGCCACCGCCTGACTTTGGCCAAGAGCTCGAGGCACTGCTGCCGCCACCCCAGAAGCGCCATGAGCCCGCACCCCTTGGCCCCAGCTACACTGCCCCTGTGTCTGGCACCGCGACACCATGGGGATGCTTCGGCTGGGCCCCCCGAGTGGCCAGAGAGTGGTGCTGGGCCCCGCATAGAGAGCATCGTCTTTTGTAGGGGTCGGGAGGACTTTTCAGCAGTGGACTCCGGAGAGGGCACAGTGGGTTCGGACCTCCGGAGTGAGCCAGGTGTTTTCAGGGGCTCCAGGCGGTCTCTCCCCCTGGTTGAAGTGGCAACTGTTGGGGGGGCGGGTCTTTGGATGGAGCAGACTTCACCTTTTTGCCTGTTGGGCGCTCATCTGGAATTGCAGCAGCTCTGGCATCCCCGGGCAGTGCCTTGAGCTTGGAGCGGCTTCACCTTCCATCTAGCAGTTCAGGGTCAGAAGGAAGAACAGGTCCTTCTCAAATGGAGAGCAGAATACCCCAGGTCTCTGTGGGGAAGGTGAAGGGGCTCCCAGAAGAAGTGGC